>NC_136267.1:122311154-122350299 GCF_964187855.1 Myxine glutinosa | reverse complement strand
CAGAATGCCGGCGATAGCTCGCCTTCTCTTTGTGGAAAACACGGTGAGATCCTTATAAATAACATCCAACAACTAATGGGACGCAAACGGGGCGCCCAGTTTAGCGGTACACACATTGATGAATCACCCTGCCTGTGATTCACCCATGACAGGTTATAGCTGGGTCGGGATTCAAACCCAGGCTGGACAGTTTAGACTTTAGAGTCAAGTGTGCGTACCTCCAGTCCAGGCCATCCTGCCAACTTGTATGCTGCATACAGGTGAAATATAAAGCGCGAGATATTTTTATATATACTGTATATTTAAAAAAAAATTGGTGTGGTTTTTGGCGGGCTGGAACGGATTAATAGCATTTCAATGCATTTCAATGGGGAAATTTGATTTGAGATACGAGCAATTTGAGTTACGAGCTCGGTCACGGAACGAATTAAACTCGTAAGTCAAGGTTCCACTGTATATATATACACATATATATATACACATATATATATACACATATATATATACACACATATATATACACACACCCTCCCCCCCCCTCTTCTCTCCTCCTCCCCCCCTACCCCTCCCCTCCCCCCTCTTCTCTCCTCTCCTCCTCCCCCCTCTTCTCCCCTCCCCCTCTTCTCCCCTCCCCCTCTTCTCCCCTCCCCCTTCCCCTCCCCCCTTTCTCCATCCCCCCTCCCCCCTCCCCTTTCTCCCTCCCCCCTCCCCCTCCCCCCCTTCCCCCATGCCCCTCCCTTTCCCCCTACCCCCTCCACCCTACAACCCCCTTCTCCCCTCCACCCTACCCCCCCTTCTCCCCTCCCCCCTCCCCCTCCCATCCCCCCCCCCTCTTCTCTCCTCTCCTCCTCCCCCCTATTCTCCCCTCCCCCCTCTTCCTCCCATAATAATAACATAATCTTCCCTCTTCCTGAGGGCCTTTCACTCACTCACCGCAGGCAGGTAGGTGGTCTTTCTGTCTTCTACCGACTCCTCTCCGGCCTTGCTCCCCCAGCTCTCTCCGTGCTCTGTCCCCCAAATATTCCTACAGGTCGCACAAGATCTGCCAGCAACCCTCTGATGGTTAAACTGCCGAAATCTCGGCTCTCTGCTCACCTTCACTCTTTCATTCCTCTTTTCTCCCGCCTGTGGAACAAACTCCCACACTCCCTTCAATCCCTCTCCTCCCTCCAGGTCTTTAAAACAGCTGTTCACCACCATCTCTTATCTTCCCCCATCCATAACCTTGATCTTTTCTACCCCCACTAATTCACCCCAGATCCACCTTGTTTGAAATTCCAACTTATTTCCTGGAAATCCTGGCAGTGTCCATATGTTTATACCTCTCCCACCCCCCCCCTTCACATGCCTCCCCCCCCTTCACATGCCTCCCCCCTTCACATGCCTCCCCCCCCTTCACATGCCTCCCCCCTTCACATGCCTCCCCCCCAAAGCCCTCTCCCTCCCACAGATCTCTCGATGTCTCCACGTCTCTCGGTCCCTGCTCTCAAATGTTGTGTTTGTGTCCTTCCCCCTCTCTCCCATCTTGTCTACCGCTCCCGATGTTATTTGTTTTATGTGTCTGTTTGTCTTTCTGTGTGATTAATTTTCGCTCTTTCACGAGCCTCGATCTTGTATACAAAAAAAAAAAAAAAAAAAAAAAAAAAAAAAAATCCCTCCCCCCCCTCCTCCCCTCCCCCCTCTTCTCCCCTCCCCCCCTCTCCCCCTCTTCCCACCCTCTCCTCCCCGCCCCCCCCCGTTCCCCTCCCCTCCCCTTCCCCCTCCCCTCCTTTCCCCCGCCCAGCAATGCCGGGTACTTCCCATGGCCAACTGTACGTGGGCTGCTCGAGGGTTGGAAAACCAAGCAATCTTTACGTCTTGGCACCAAGTAAGAAAACCAGAAATGTTGTATACCAAGAGGTTTTGAGAAATTGACAATTGAAATATATATATATATATATATATATATATATATATATATATATATATATATATATATATATATATATATATATATATATATATATATATATATATATATATATATATATATATATATATATATATATATATATATATATTGTTGCGGGTATGAGAACTGTGTATTTTTTTTATTGTGTGAATTGTTATTATTGTTTATTCTGCGCCCCCCTGCCTCCGGAGCTGTGTAAAGGTGAAAGGGCATCCCATAATTAGTCCACAAGCATACACGTCAGCCAAATAATAGAATACCTCTGTTTGATAGTTATCTCTTATTATGTGTTTTTAGAGTAAGGCTGTGTCTCCCATTAATTGAAATACTCCATTGCACCAGTGAAAGAGATAGATTCCCTTCATTCCCACTCCCAATATATATACATTTATATATATATACATATATATATATATATATCTCTATATATAAAGGAGTGTGTGTGTGTGTGTGTGTGTGTGTGTGTGTGTGTGTGTGTGTGTGTGTGTGTGTGTGTGTGTGTGTGTGTGTGTGTGTATGTATGTCCGCTTATAACTCAAGAACTACACATCGGAGAAACGTTTTAGACAGATTCGGAATCAGCATAAAATCCTGGTGGTTATAAGCTACTCTGTATTTTAATATCAATGGTTTAAAAAACCGTGCCAGCTGCACTTCCATGGTGTAGTTTGTGGCGGCGCTATTGCCCCTTTCCGATCCCGCGGTTGCGCGTACGTACAGTATACTGTACGTATATTTATATATTTTTTATGTGCTTTTTATTGTATTTTAAATTGTTTTTTAGCTTCTTTTATTGTTAATTTATGTACAATTGTATTTATTTTAAATATATTTTTAAGGAAAACAAATGTTTTCACGTCCGTGGGAGTGACGTAAAGTCGCACATAATGAGAAAATGCGCGCCATTTTTTCGCGCCAAGAACGAATAAACGGTAGTTGAGATTTTATTCGAATTCGAATTCCATTAAATTTCAACTGTTGGAAACAATAATTATTTCAACTGTTGGAAATTGAAATAATTATTGTTTCCAACAGTTGAAATTTAATGGAATTCGAATTCGAATAAAATCTCAACTAAAAAAAAAAACGTCGCGTTTTAAAATTATGACGTCATCAGCGTATTTCGGAACGTTAATTTTTCAACTTCATATTCGGAATCAGTACGTCCCAGAGCAACTACAGCACACCTTAAATGTTTAAAAAACCTTCGGGTTTTAAAATTATGACGTCATCAGCGTATTTCGGAACGTTCATTTTTCAACTTTGCCGACAATGACTTCCGACTTCCGGGTTCGGAATGCGGGACCAATGCCATTTGACAGGGAATAAAAAATAAATGCGACATTCAATTGACGACAATGACTTCCGACTTGACTCCGCCCTCCCCCCCCCCCCCTCCACCCTTTCTCCCTCCCGCTCCCCCTCTGCCCCCTCCCCTTTCTCCCTCCCCTCCCGCCCCCTCCCCTCCCCCAATGACCCTCCCTTTCCCCCCTACCCTCCCCCCTTGCTCCTCCTCCTCTTCTCTCCTCTCCTCCTCCCCCTCCCCCCTTTCTCCTCCCCTCCCCCCCTACCCCTCCCCCCCTCTTCTCTCCTCTCCTCCTCCCCCCCTACCCCTCCCCTTCTCCCCTCCCCCCCTCTTCTCTCCTCTCCTCCTCCCCCTCCCCCCTCCCCCTCTTCTCCCCTCCCCCCTTTCTCCATCCCCCCTCCCTCCCCCCTTCCTCCCCCTCCCTTCCCCCATGCCCCTCCCTTTCCCCCTACCCCCTACAACCCCCTTCTCCCCTCCACCCTACCCCCCCTTCTCCCCTCCCCCCTCCCCCTCCCATCCCTCCCCCCCCCCTCTTCTCTCCTCTCCTCCTCCCCCCTATTCTCCCCTCCCCCCTCTTCTCCCCTCCCCCCCTCTTCTCCCCTCTCCCCCTCTTCCCACCCTCTCCTCCCCGCCCCCCCCGTTCCCCTCCCCTCCCCTTCCCCCTCCCCTCCTTTCCCCCGCCCGGCAATGCCGGGTACTTCCCATGGCCAACTGTACGTGGGCTGCTCGAGGGTTGGAAAACCAAGCAATCTTTATGTCTTGGCACCAAGTAAGAAAACCAGAAATGTTGTATACCAAGAGGTTTTGAGAAATTGACAATTGACAAAACGTCATGGAGGAAATGTACTGTGATATTGCTCTAAAATATACATGTTCTTTTCATCATATATTTGTCTTATTCTTATTCAACCCGGGCGAAGCCGGCGTTGGCAAGGCCCCGCCTTGTTCCTGGCGCTGGGCTGACTCCTCCCACCTTCCGCTCCGAGATGACCTCGTGCTCAATGGAGTTTGGGGTGAAAACAACCACAACCCCACAGCAGCGGCAGAATGCAGCAAACCGCCCAGTCCAGTTGGCAATTGACGAAAGGGGGGATGTGCAGGGAATCTACCTTATTCCACTTCGATGCAATGGAGTGTTAATTAATGGAAGACACAGCCTTAATCTAATACACATAATAAGGAGATAACTACTGAACAAAGAGGAAATCTATGATTGGCTACGTGTGGTATATGGAATAACTAACGGGAACGACCTTTGACCTTTATACACAACAAATGGAGGAAAGAGGGTGATATTTTACAACACACAAAAAAAAAAAACATTCAGTCAGTCACAGACGAGGGGATTAATCCCCCTCGATAAGGGGGAAAGAGGCCGACGTTGGGTTCCGTAACAATATATATATATACACAGTCACGTGAAAAAGTAAGTACACCCCATGTAAAGTTTTGACTTTTTCAACATATTTCAACATACAGCTATTTGGCCTTCATTTCAACAATATTGATAGATAAAGGTAATATAGAATATAATAAATATCATGAAACATTTACATTTTGTAGTCCATTGTATAATTTAAATAAACATAAATGCAAGCTTCGCATGTGGAAAAAGTAAGTACACCCCTACATTTATCACTACTTCAAATACCTAAAATTAGAATCAGGTGCTCCAGCTCAGTTGCAAATGATTAGAACATAGTTAGAGAGGATCTTGGAGGAACCTGTCTTATTTAAACCTCAGACATTTAGTTTGGTTTGCTCTTTGTTGTTGAAGTGTGTGGCATCATCATGCCTAGATCAAAATAGCTCTCTGAGGCCTTCAGAAAGAAGATTATAGATGCCGACGAGTCTGGGAAGCGATTTAAAAAGATCTCCAAACAATTTGAAATCAATCATTCCACTGTCCGGAAGATCATCTACAAGTGGAGAAGATTCCAAACAACTGCCAACTTGTTCAGGCCAGGCCGCCCCAACAAGTTCAGCCCAAGACCAGACCGCAAGATGCTGAAAGAAGTCTCTAAGAACCTTTGATGTCAAAGTGCACGAGTCTACCATAAGAAAGAGGCTGCACAAATTTGATCTACATGGGAGGTGTGCCAGGAGGAAACCTTTGCTGTCCAGAAAGAACATCAGGGCAAGACTAAAGTTTGCCAATGAACACCAAGGCAAAGACCAGGACTTCTGGAACAATGTGCTCTGGACAGATGAGTCAAAGGTAGAGCTATTTGGCCACAGTACCAGAAGACATGTTTGGCAAAAAACGAAAGACAGCATTTGACCACAAGAACCTGATACCAACTGTAAAGCATGGTTGTGGAAATATTATGGTTTGGGGCAGCTTTGCTGCATCAGGGCCTGGGCAGCTCACCATCATAGAATCCACGATGAATTCTTCATTGTACCAGAGGGTGCTTGAGGATAATGTGAGGCCATCTGTCGGAAAGTTGAAGCTCAACCGAAGGTGGACCTTGCAACATGACAATGACTCTAAACATACCAGTAAATCCACCAAGAAATGGCTGAAAAGAAAGAAATGGAGGGTTCTGGAATGGTCGTCAAAGCCCGGATCTAAATGCCATCGAGATGTTGTGGGGGGATTTGAAACGAGTTGTGCATGCAAGAAACCCCTCAAACATTGCACAGCTGAAAGAATTCTGCATGGAGGAGTGGGCAAAAATTTCTCCCAGTCGATGTCAGAGACTGATAGACAGTTATAAGAAACGACTACTTGAGGTTGTTTCTGCCAAAGGGGGCAATACCACCTACTAGAGCCTAGGGTGTACTTACTTTGTCCACATGCAAAATTTGCATTTATGTTCATTTAAATTATACAATGGACTACAAAATGTAAATGTTTCATGATATTTGTTATATTATATCACCTTTATCTATCAATATTGTTGAAATGAAGATCAAATATCTGTATGTTGAAATATGTTGAAAAAGTCAAAACTTTACATGCAGTGTACTTACTCTTTCACATGACTGTATATATATTGTTATGGTTTTTAGAACCTTCACTAGTAAATTTTAGTAAATGCATTCCCTTATAAATGTTCCCCTGTAAATATTCCCATCAATTGGCTTGTTAAAGATCGCACCCTAGTTAGTCCATGAACAACACGTAGCGAACCATAGGACCTCTCCGTAGTTATCTCATTATTATGTGTTTCAGTTAAGGACCTGTTTCCAATAGTTGAATCTGCGTTGCATTAATCAAATAAGATAGGTCCCTTTCAATTTCCCCAAATCGCCTCACCCACGCTTCAAAGTGACAGTCGGGCAGTGTTCGCTGCCCCTTGGTTTGGCTCGCTTGATTGCCCCAAGCTGCCATTAGCCATGCGGTCAAGCCGAGGAAGAAGGGGCGTGAATGAGGGGCGGAGCCGCCAGATGACGGGCGTGGCACGTCGACGCATCGGCAGAGGTTGAGTCAGTAAGCCCTTACCGGCCAACAACAGTCAGTAAGCCCTCTGTTATCAGAGCTGGCGGCTTGATTTCCAAAACAGCAATAAAAGCGGCTGGAAGGGACTGCTTGGGAGTTTTTTGAGTGAGAGGGTTCCGAAGGAGAGAGAAAAAGGTACGAGCTGGGTGAGAAGGTGCAACCTGAATAAGAGAGTCGGTGAGAAGGCACGAGAGAGACGAAGCTGCGCGGAGCTGCTTCGGAAAGCCCTACCGTGTGAAACCGAATACGTGGAGCGGCCGTTGGCTGTTCGCTTCCAGCGCGTAGCGTGGACCTGGAGCGGACCGCCTTGCTGTGCCTTCCCCCCCGAACCTTCCAGCCCTGCTGTCACACACGGACCCTTCTCCTTCTTCCAGTGATTCCTGCCTGCTATTCCCTTGTCGTGTAAGTCTGTTGTCTGTCTTGTTTATTGTCTGGGGTATAATATAAGACTGTTTTAAGGCTTGCCCTGTGTCTTCTTCGTCTTCTTCTTCTTCTTCTGTATATTGCTTTCGTTTCTCCTTTGGTTTCTTTGGTTTTGTAAATAATTAATAAATGTCTGTTATTTCTTACCCTTTTGGTTTCATTCTTCCCCGATCGCTTTAGTCTTTTCCCTGATTGAATACCTGTGGCACGATTTGGCCAACGCTCGGAATCGGGTTTAGTCAATTGATAACGGCTCGAACCGCGGATTGCTAAACCGCTCGGCAAATACCATCTTGTCCGTGGTTCGAGTGGTACTTGTCTCCCTGTTTTGCGGAGGGATTGGTAAAGGTATTCGGGAGAACACCTTTTTTTTTCTCTTTTTTTTGTATACAAGATCGAGGCTCGTGAAAGAGCGAACATTAATCACACAGAAAGACAAACAGACACACAAAACAAATAACATCGGGAGCGGTAGACAAGATAGGGAGAGAGGGGGAAGGACACAAACACAACATTTGAGAGCAGGGACCGAGAGACATGGAGACATCGAGAGAACTGTGGGAGGGAGAGGGCTTTGGGGGGAGGCATGGGAAGGGGGGGGGGGGGTGGGAGAGGTATAAAACATATGGACACTGCCAAGACTTCCAGGAAAGAAGTTGGAATTTCAAACAAGGTGGATCTGGGGTGAATTAGTGGGGTAGAAAAGATCAAGGTTTTGGATGGGGGAAGATAAGAGATGGTGGTGAACAGCTGTTTTGAAGACCTGGAGGGAGGAGTGTGATTGAAGTGAGTGTGGGAGTTTGTTCCAGAGGCGGGAGAAAAGAGGAATGAAAGAGTGAAGGTGAGCAGAGAGCCGAGATTTCGGCAGTTTAACCATCAGAGGGTGGCTGGCAGATCTTGTGCGACCTGTAGGAATATTTGGGGGACAGAGCACAGAGAGAGCTGGGGGAGCAAGGCCGGAGAGGAGTCGGTAGAAGACAGAAAGACCACCTACCTGCCTGCGGTGAGTGAGTGAAAGGCCCTCAGAGATAGCTTCATCGCGGGAGATTCCAATGATTCTGAAAGCTTTGGATTCAACAGCGTGAAGCCGAGCCAGGTGTTAGGCAGGAGCACCAGCCCATAGGGGAGAACAGTATTCCATTGAGCTGCGGATGAAAGCCTTGTATGTGGTGAGGAGCTCAGGTGTGCCTAGGAAGGACTTCGCACGACGGAGGATGCCCAGTCGGTGACTGGCTTTGGAGGCCAGCTTGGAAATGTGGTTTTCCCAAGAAAGATCATGGCAGATGGTGAGACCCAAAAGACCTTGACCAATAACCCTGATCAATTCCACCCAGCAAAAGAGCGTTACAGGTACCAGGATGAGAGACGGCCAGCTTAACAGGCCAAGGGGATTAACCCCCCCCCCCCAAGGCGAGTGCCGTCTCTGAGATCCGTAACAATATATATATATCACTAACACTAACACTCACGCGCGCGCGCACACGCACACACACACACACACACACACACACACACACACACACACACACACACACACACACACACACACACACACACACACCAATTAAAATTGTATCTGGTTTATAAAATTAAATCAAAATCATAAAACCATAATCCCAACTCAGAAATAGGTCATGAATGATTCGCTCAGAAATGACCATATATGATTGGCGACAACGTCATGTGGTCTTTGATCATCCAAACTTAACGGTGGCCAATATATCAGTCCACACTTTCTGGCTGCCATTCAATGCCGTCAGGAATGAGCACCAGAATGGTGCTTATTTATGAAAGGTCAGCACCGCCCAAAGACACTGTACACTACACATGTTTCTCAACACAACAAAATCCAAATATTTTACTAACTTCTATCCACTCATCCCAACTCTCTCTTCCTCATATGTGGTGACTTCAACTGTCATCATGCCAGCTGGCTGGGTGTGGGTACCTCTCTTACCAGCCATGGCTTCTCAGCAACTGTCTTCTGCAACTTATTGAAACTGACACAAACTGTCAATTTCCCGACACAAATATCAGTCATTAGAGCATCTTCTCTTCTCGACTTGGTTATGACAAACTCCCCAAGCAAATGTCTGCTGCTCTTCGTCTGCTCCAATTGGTTCTTCTGATAATTTACTTGTTAAAGTGGATATCTCTCTGGCCATTCTCACAGAGCCTCCTCAGCGTCGACAAGTCTGGCATTTCACTCAGGCCGACTGGCACGGTCTTCAAGCAGTCATAAATCATCTGGACTGGTCTCTCATCTCCACTGCCTCTGACATCAACTCTTCCTGGGAATTCTTCCAAAGTAACCTGCTCTCTCTCATGCACAGATTTATTCCATCTGGTCTTCAGTTGTCATACCCTTCCTCCCGTCCTTGGTTCACTGAATCTTGTGGTGAGGCAGTTGCCCTGAAACAACTTGCCATTGCCTCTTGGAAGGCTAATCCAACTGAAGGCAATCTCAGTTCCTTTCACAAAGCCCGGAACAAGTGTGTGTCTACCCTCAGGAGAGCCAGGAAGCACTATCTCTCCTCTCTCAAGACTGAACTCTCAAACCTGTCTCCCTCCTCCAAATCCTGGTGGCGCCTGGTCAAATCTGTTCCTGGTGTTTGTTCCCCCTCCATCCCCTCCCTTACCTCAAACGGCCAGACAGACGACACCGCACGTGACAAAGCCAAATACATCAACTCTGTGTTTGTCTCATAATCTTGTGTCCCAAACCCATCTCTCTCTGTACCCACCTTACCCAGTCATACCCACCTGCTCCTGGACTCTGTCTTTCTCTCCTGACAAGGTGGAGAAATTTCTGTCAAACCTAGACTCTGATTCTGTAACTGGACCAGACGGCAACAGCCCATGGGTACCAAAATCCTGCTCTGCCACTCTTTCACACCCTCTCTCAATTCTCTTCACCCTCTCTTTTGGTCATGGTCATCTGCCATCTGCTTGGAAATCAGCCAACATTAGCGCTTTACACAAGAAAGGTGCAAAAACAGATCCTTGCATCTACAGACCAATCAGCCTGCTCCCAATAATCAGCAAGGTCATGGAATCGATCATCGCTTCTGACATCAAATCCTTCCTCTTCTCCAATGGCTTGATCTCGGATCATCAATTTGGATTCAGACCAGGTCGTTCTACTCTGGATATGCTGCTTCTGCTGTCTCAACAATGGATGGAGGTCCTCAATGCCAAACAGGAAATCAGAGCTGTGTCCCTTGACATATCGCATGCCTTCGATACGGTCTGGCACCCCGCCCTGCTCACCAAACTCTCCTCGTGTGGTATCCATGGGAACGTCCATGCATGGCTTGTAGACTTCCTTTCTGGTTGCAGTCAACGTGTGGCCCTGAATGGAATTCTCTCTTCTCCCCTTCCTGTTCAGGCTGGAGTTCCCCAAGGCAGTGTTCTGGGCCCTGTGCTTTTTCTGGTCTTCATTAACGATCTCTCCGACTCTCTGGAAAATCCTCTCTATCTCTTTGCTGATGACTCCACTCTCTGTCACTCCATTCTTCATCCCTCAGATCGGCAGTCTGCAGCCTCCTCACTCTCTGCAGACCTGGACAATATCACAAACTGGTCAAACAAGTGGAACATGTCTTTCAATCCTGACAAATCTCACACTCTTACGATGTCTCTCCGAAAAGACCGTCTGGACAACCCTCCCATCTACTTTCTAAACAATCCTCTTGAAGAAGTTCTGTCACTCAAGCTTTTGGGTCTCACTATCTGCCATGATCTTTCCTGGGAAAACCACATTTTCAAGCTGGCCTCCAAAGCTAGTCGCCGACTAGGCATCCTCCATCGTGCGGTCCTTTCTGAGCTCCTCACAACATACAAAGCTTTCATCCGCAGCTCAATGGAATACTGCCCTTCCCTCTGGGCTGGTGCTCCTGCCTCACGCGGTTGAAACCAAAGCATTCAGAATCATTGGAATCTCCCGTGATGAAGCCGATTCTGAGGGCTTCTCTCACCGCAGGCAGGTTGGTGGTCTTGCTGTCTTCTACCGACTCCTCTCTGGCCTTGCTCCCCCTGTTCTGTCTGTGCTCTGTCCCCCAAATATTCCTGCAGGACGCACAAGATCTGCCAGCAACCCTCTTCTGGTGAAACCGCCAAAATCAAGACTCTCTGCTCACCTTCACTCCTTCATTCCTCTTTTCTCCCACCTCTGGAACAAACTTCCACACTCTCTTCAATCCTCTCCTCCCTCCAGGTCTTTAAAACAGCTGTTCACCACCATCTCTTATCTTCCCCCATCCAAAACCCTTGATATTTTCTACCCCCGGTAAAACACCCCAAATCGCCTCTTTAAATCCCCAACTTCTTTCCTGAAATTCCTAGAAGTGTTCATTTGCTTTATACCATGTACCCCTCCCTCCTCCCCAGCCCTCCCCCTTCCACAGATCTACCGACTGCCCTGTTCTCTTCTGTTGTTGTGCTTGTGTGCTTCCCTCTCTCCCCCTCGTCTACCGCTCCCTTCATTGCATGTTTTCATGTTCAATGTGTTAGCTCTTACTAAGTTAGCCTTGATTCAATGTGTTAGCCTCGATTCTGTATCAAACAATATATTTTAAAATCCATCCAAAAAAGGAATAAAAACAAATCTCCACTGTCGATATAATTGATTTGGAATGCTCCTGGAAGACCTCAAATCACCACAGGACAGACAAGAAGGGACCACACCAAACAGCCACTGGCATCATGGAGCTTCCCAATCATCGACCAGATAAACTGGTGATAAGGGGGGAATGAAAAAAAAAGAAAAAAAAAAAAAGAAAAAGAGGAGAGCAAGAGAGATGGAAAAGGAAGGTGTGGGAAGAGGAGTAGTAACATGTATTTAAAGTATCAATGTTGCCTGCCTTTCTGTACAGTTTATCCTAAATAAAGTCAAAATTGATATGAATATTCCTCCTCGTCTCACTCACCAAGTGTGATGCTTTCAAGATAAATCGGCAGCAGAAAGTGTGAGAGTATTGAGCCCTGCACACCACACACACCCCAGACGAGCAACTTATCGCTGCCTGACAGACTGCTCATCAGGACCAATGGATTGTCCCCTTTCGGATTCTGTTGTCCATCATCAACGTTGCTCCCAGGGAACATAGTGAGGGGAAAGAACCCTTCTGGGCTGACCACGTGCAGGCGAATAGAAGGAATTGTGGAGGTTGGGAGCCTTGGATTTGAACTGGAAATTGAGAATGCATGTCAGATAGTGATACAAAATATGCCGTCATTGAGCAAACATTTACACAATTTTTTAATTGACAACCAAATCAAGACAAAACTATTCATGATGGCAGCAGAAAATGGCATGCGCCACACAATAAA
Organism: Myxine glutinosa; assembly: GCF_964187855.1. Taxonomy (NCBI): domain Eukaryota; kingdom Metazoa; phylum Chordata; class Myxini; order Myxiniformes; family Myxinidae; genus Myxine; species Myxine glutinosa. Next base: position 122,337,843 of record NC_136267.1, on the reverse strand, counting down.
TAATCTTTTACAACTGCCAATCAAAACACCAGAAATAAGAACGGCACTCAGTATAACACATACCTCCGTCAGGCTGAATAGTTAGAATTTAGTATCCCACTGATGGGCCGTATCTGGATCTGAGCCTGAACCAAAATATAATCAGCTTGTTTTGTCACCTACCCAACTCATCCACCAAGTTTCATCCAAATCCATCCACAACTTTTTGAGATATCATTCTGTGTTTCGTTTTAGCCTCATCTCTCAATGGTGAAGGATCAGTTAATAAATTAAAGATATATATATAATTATATATGTATCGGATCTGGGTTCGGATCTTCACCAAAATCGAATCAATCACTGCAATAATCTGAAACCAAAGAGATTGGTGTTTGAGGTTATTACAGAGAAGTGAGAATAGCAAATTGACGAAACGTGAGAAATAGCACTTGAGAAAACAAATACTTATGCGGTCACACCGGCGGAAGAGCGGAAGGAGCAGATCCAAGGACAGTGAGGAGACCACAGATGTTTTAACGAACACTTTGGCAAAGCCTCAGATTGCGAAGCACTTACCACCACTCCGATGTTGTCAAATAGTAACAAATCACAACCCACAAACATCGCACTATTCTCTCATCTATTAGCGCATCGCAGTGTGAAAGTACCGAACCAAAGGCAGATGGTACATGAGGCGAAGCCAAGGGTTGAACGAGCTCCTCAAAAGATTTTGGTGGTTAGAAATTGAAAAAGTTAACAGTGAGAAGTTGAAGCCATTACCACAACAACAAAACTATCCATGGTAAGTGCGAACAATCACAACTACAAAAAGTGTGGTTGAGGGATGAAGAGACATCTAAAAGTGGTTTCGCCCATGCTGTGTAAAATAATATACACTGCGCACACAATATATCAAAGAGTATGGTATCATGGAGTCAAATCCAGGCAGGATGCGATGGGAAAAAACGGCTCGCCCATCAAACGTGTACAAATTGATATGCTGAAAAGCTATTAGAGAATGAAGTCATAAGCCTTTAAAAGGCATACCTTTTATTATTGAGCATTTGCATAACTACCAAAACTGATACAGATGCCAGAATGCATCGCTAAAGTTCCAAATTGTACTTGTTCTTTTCTTCAACCAGCCGAGCACAATGATGGCTAAAGCAATGACAACAAGCGTTACGCCTAGGTCCCCCGTCGGTGAAGTGATGCGAGTTGACAAAGTGGAAGACGCAGAAAACATGCTATGATATGATATTTTGCTCACAAGGTTCAGACATACATGGAGGCGGCCATCTTGGATTTTGACGTGGCGACCAATTTTTAAACAGCGTTCTTGCTTGTGCCTAGATACACCCACACACCTGATTAGAAGTTGGTACTTCGCTTATTTTTCGAGATATTTCGCTCACAAGGTTCAGACATATATATGGTGGCGGCCATCTTGGATTTTGACGTGGCGACCCAATTTTCAATAGCGTTCTTTCTTATGCCTAGATACACCCACACACCAGATTAGAAGTTGGTACTTCGCTTATTTTTCAAGATATTCAGCTCACAAGGTTCAGACATACATGGCATCAGACATACATGGCGGCGGCCATCTTGGATTTGGACGTGGGTTGCACCCACACAACAAATTCGAATGCGGTCCTTCGCTTACGCACGCACGTCCACACGCACGCACGGACGGACGGACGGACACACAGACGGAGGGGAAAACCATAGTCCCCCTTTCGCTCCGCGGTGCGACGGGGGACAACAATGCTAACAGGAGGAAGCGACGTTGTCTCTGGTGGCATTGCATCAGTGGCACAGCCGTGCCCTCAGCCAATCAATAACGCTACCCCCACAGTTTTGTGCTGCATACAAACAAAGAATCTCCAGCAGGGTTTAACACAATACCTGTGCCCGCATGGGATTCTAAATGGGGTAGGGATGGAGTCAGCAAAAATGCAAATGGCATCTTCGGCATCGAATTGGAAGTTCAGACCAACAATTCACGTTTATTGCCACATCTGATGCGATTTAAATGCTTTAATGGCAGCGAGTTGCTCCATTTGAAACCGTGTTCGATATATGTAGTTTTTTTAATGCCAAGAGTCCGTAATAAAAAAATTGGATTGGTGTCAAACGCCAGTGATCAATTGCAAATTATAGTAGGATACATGCACAAAGCAAAGTACTTCGACACGATTTCCACATGACAATTGAACCACAATTTACCATGTCATACTATTAACGCAACCATCCACAATTATCCACTCCCATTGCCCCCGCCAAAAAAAAAAAAACACAACAGAAACAAATCAGGAAAAAAAAAAAAAAAAAAAAAAACATGCTGGGATCACATTCTAAACTAGAACAGCACTCAGTCGAGAGCATACCTCCGCCAGGTGAGCCGTTTCCGTTTTGTATCCCACTGATAGGTCGCATCTGGATCCAGACCTGAACCAAAATCTCATCAGCTTGTTCTTGTCACCTAACCAATTTATGCACCTAGTTTGGTCATAACTCGTCCATAACTTTTTGAGACATCCTGCTATATATCGTTTTTGGCCCTATCTCTCAATGGTGAAGAATAATTTAAATTCTTCTATCTGGAACCAGATCTTCACCAAAATTGAATCAATTCTTCCTTATCACACACACAACCTCTCCATCAAGTGTGTCCAAACCCGTCCACAACCTTTGAGATATCCTGCTATATATCATTTTTTTGTCCCATCTCCCAATGGTGAAGAATCATTTAAAAATTAAATAATTCACGTATCCGAATCTATATTCAGATCTTCACCAAAAACGAATGGATTCGTCCTTGTCATACTCACAACCTCTCCACCAAGTTTCGTCCAAAGCCGTCCACATCTTTTTGAGATATCCTGCTGTTTGCCGTTTTTGGCCCGATCTGGTGTAGAATCACTTAAAAAATTATACGAGCCGGATCCTAATCCAGATCTTCCCCAAAATCTAATCATTTCGTCCGTGTCACATACACTACCTCTCTGCCAAATTTCGGCTGAATCGTTGCACATCTTTTTGAGATATCTTGATCACAAACAGATAAATGAAAAATCACTCATAGAGCGACACTTGGCAAAAGAGAACAAAGTAGAATGGCACTCGGTAGAGCATCCTTTTGACCTCACAAATAATTGGTGGTTGAATTATGTGACCTGATATGTAAATAGTCTTCAAATTAAGTTAATCGGATGAAAATTGACAATTTTAGAAATTTTGTCAACGTTGACCTCAAAAATGGTTTCTGGTTGGTTTCAGTAAGCTGATATGCAAATCCTATTCAGATTTCAAGTGAATCGGATGAAAATGGAGGATTTTAGAAATTCGAGAAAGGTGGTTGACCTCAGGCTGATGTTGACCTTTTGGCATATGTTTATCTCAAAAATAGTTGGTGGTTGAATTCAGTTAGCTGATGTGAAAATGCTATTCAAATTTCAAGTCAATCGGATGAAAATTGAGGATTTTAGATAATTTGAAAAAAGTGGTTGACCTTTGGCCTATATTGAAAAGTTCACCTTTTGACCTCAAAAATATATAGGATTTTGTCAGACCACAAACTCGACCATTTGATGAAGTTTCGTGAAGATTGGTTTAAAATTTTGACCTGCATGCAAGTGAGCCTATGACAAACAAACGCACACAAACCGGAGTGATCAACATAATTGTTAAACAAAATTTTTTTTTGCCAAGTAACAAACAAACAGACAGACAGACAGCCAGGAGTGAAAACATAACCTCCATCCACCTTTGCTGGCAGAGGTAAAAATGTAATCAAACAAGGTAGGAATGACAACAATACAACAACACAATCCTTTTATGGATTCCCATCGCGACATATTGTGACAATGTTCCCATGTCAATCCCACAATAAAGAAAATACACAACTACAGCGAAGTCGATGGCGTCTCATCATGAATCCCCATGCTTGGAAATGCTATTTTGAGACTATGAGGGTTTCACTTGCTGATGTCCTACTTGGGGGGCAATTGGGATTATAATGACAGGGAGTGGCCTGGAACAGCTTTGGAGCACCGAGTATGCACCATCGTCATACTCGTACAACTTCCCCCATTATCACTGGTGACATCTACTCGAGGGCTTTACTTTACAGGCACCCTTCCATACTTAGGAAGCACCAAGTGCAAGTCTTGCTACTCTCCTAATCAAACCTTGACGATGGGTGCAAACAAAATGTTGAAGAACTGTCTACACATCTTCGCAAAGTGTATGACATCTTCACAAAGAAACAATCCAACAGCCAAACTGTGTACATTGAGCAGGTGAACATCATGAGGCTGTTTGCACGAGCTGAAAGGACAGGGGATTGGCATCTTCATCTATATGGCATCAAACAAATGCTGTCTACCTACATGCAGCTGGACACCTCACATATGCCAAATCGGGCCAACTGTACATTCAGCAAATGGAAAATCTTTCAATATAAAAAGAGGACCAGAAGAACGTCACGGAGTATGGGTTTTTCCATGACCACAAGAACTTCACAGAATATGGGGTTTTCACCATCCACAGAACCAACAAATTTGAGTGGTGTCTGGTCAGACATGACCATTGAACAGGTGCCGATAAAGCCATCCAGCAGACAAACACAAGGACGAGGCATCACAGAAAGTACAGTGGCTAGGTGGATCCAGGCACTTTCTTTGACTCTTCCACTGAGCAACACCTTGGAAGCCTTTGCAGATGTTCAACATGACAACGGAAAACCACAAGGAGCTTATACCAACAGTGACATTGAGCGATTCATTGAATGGGGACAAACACACGGGAACACACACACACGCACGCACGGGGACACACACACATGCACGGGGACACACACACACGCACGGGGACACACACACACACGCACGGGGACACACACACACACGCACGGGGACACACACACACACGCACGGGGACACACACACACACGCACGGGGACACACACACATGCACGGGGACACACACACATGCACGGGGACACACACACATGCACGGGGACACACACACAATTTGAATCAAGACAACCAAATGTACTCGCCTATTTGTCTGCATGGATATAATCATTGATGAATCGGTGAAATGTGATGATGCAATAAACGTGGGTACTGTTATAGATTGTCATTCCAAATCCTCCCCCATAGTTAAACAACAATAACATCAGCGTCATAGATTATGTATATCCGGGTCTTGCGATTACCCGTAGTGAATTGCGATATTCAAGATGGATGCTGCGTGGGCCCGTGTGGATGGATGATAATTACAGTCGGACTAATAAATCGTTATGTTCTTGGTTAATTATTAATGTAGGATTGCAATGCTTATGTATGTAGTATTATTATTAGTATTATTTTGCTTGTTGTATTAAGCGACAGACTTAGTTATGCTTCTGTGTTGTTACAAGCTGTACTGTTCTCGCTGAATAAAGCCTACGTTGTGTGACCTAACGAATCAAGCCTATTCCATTCACTCTTCGGCTTATCACAATTTATTCAGCGAGAACTTGAAGTTTCTCCCATCGCCACACAGGATCTCTGGAGCTCAGCCAGAGTGACCATCGGGTTCTTGGTCACCTCTCTTACCAAGGCCCTTCTCCCCCGATTGCTCAGTTTGGCCGGGCGGCCAGCTCTAGGAAGAGTCCTGGTTGTTCCAAACTTCTTCCATTTAAGAATTATGGAGGCCACTGTGCTCTTGGGATCCTTCAATGCAGCAGAGATTTTTTTGTAGGCTTCCCCAGATCTGTGCCTCGACACAATCCTGTCTCTGAGCTCTGCAGGCAGTTCCTTCGACCTCATGGCGTGGTTTATGCTCTGATAAGCATCGTCAGCTGTGAGACCTCATATAGACAGGTGTGTGCCTTTCCAAATCATGTCCAATCAATTGAATTTACCACAGGTGGACTCCAATCAAGGTGGAGAAACATCTCAAAGATGATCAAGAGAAATGAGAGGCACCTGAGCTAAATTTCAAGTGTCATAGCAAAGGGTATGAATACCTATGTCAATGTGATATTTCAGTTTTTTCTTTTTAATAAATTTTAAGTGCACTTACAAGTGCACTGATGGCTTGGGAATGAAATGGATCCCACAGCATGGGGATAGACCACTAAAAACAATAGACGACTGCCAATACCTACTGAGCTGCTATCAGAAACAGAAAAACTGATGAACATCATTTCTTGCAATTGCAAAGCTGGATGTATCCGTAGATGCGGATACTGACTAGCAGAGATTGCTTGTTCACCAATATATGGCTGTTTGAGAATTACATGTCAGAAATCGAACAACACATTGAAGATGAGTGAGGATCTGTGAAGCTGTAAAGTATCCCTACCCCTTAATATGGCACAAAGAACAAAGAAGGCAAACTTACGACATATTTCAATGACACGCACACATGGGATGTTTGGAGACTTTCAGTATGTTTCTCCCAGGTCATTTTCTCCAAACATAAGTTCTGTACTATTTGTGACACCCCCTTAACCTAAAAGTACCGGACCAAAAGGCATCTGTGTACTTTGGGATGAATACAAATGAGCATCCGATAAAAGGGAAAGAAAATCTCATCACGGATCAGTGTAAACTGCCCGCCATAGAATCTTTCCCCACGGCATTAATCAGCAGCTCGGTTATGTCGGTTTCTCTTAGTGATCACATCAAAAAGGTGGAAATGAATAAGCCATTTGTCAGGCAATAGCACACGACATAGATGAGGGGTTTCTCTGTTTATTTGTTGTGATAATGCTGCTGCAGATTATTTTAAAAATTAGATGAATTGTGAGTGTGCGGAGGCAAAGACCATCATGTGCAACATGCTCACAGTTGGTTCAAACTGGCGGCTCCCTTTGGTAGTTGGTTAAGGTACAAGTGAAAGGTGATTCCAGAGTGAAGGGTAAGCAATGGCTGCCTTTGAGACCCAGAATACTGAGCCTGAGAGGACATGGCAGGCGGCATGAAGATGGATCCAGCAGTGTGTTCCGCAGATCTTGGTACCAGGCAAATCATGGCCTGGCGGTACAGGTACCTCAAGGAATAGGGAACAAAGTGTTGAGGGCAATTACAATGAGTAATTAATCAAATATAATAATATACGGTATCAGATTCCACTTACTTTACCACAGATATCTACAGGGAACGGAAGAGGCTGGCATGGAGCACGTTTATATATATATTTAAAATAAAAAAAAACACACACGCGCACGCACGCACGCACGCACACGCACACGCACACGCACACACACACACACACACACACACACACACACACACACACACACACACACACACACACACACACACACACACACACACACACACACACACACAGTGAGGGGGACAAAAGGAGTCCCTCACTTGCTGGACACATGGACCGGGAAAAAGCCATTGAAACCACAAAGGCAGTATGTGCAATAAACCTCAGAAAGGCCCTCCTGGCTATGATTTCGGCATGAGAGTCCAGCAACAGGTAACCAGCCACCACACTCCCCCAGTTTGAGGATTCGTTAATGCTCTTTTGATGACAAACACCATCTCCTGTACCTATTGCAACAACCTTGAAAGGCTGTCCAGCTGAAGCGAGAGAAAGTGAGACAGACACTTGCTAAAACTTCTCTACCATTAATTATGCAAGCACACCCCAAAATAAAGAAATTAACAAATAAATCAGAGGAAATCACACACCCCCTCACCCCTAAAATTGTTTCAACTATCAATTAGACCCAGGCTCAAATAGAGCTGCAAGTAAATATTCGGGTCACAATTCTGCACGAGTATTATCCCACAATGTTGTGCGAGACAAACGTTGCTTGACGAGAAACGCCGCAACATTCTTCATATCGATGCGTCCATAAGGCAACTTTTCCACCAATGCCATCAGGTGCTCCAACGACGTTGTGGTGATCACTTCGGCACGCGTTGATTTACGTTGTCGAGGAAGGTTGTGGCTTGCGTCTTGCAAAGAGGGGGAAAACCTATTGTGTTGGTATTTATCAGCTTCCGCAAACTGCATTGTGGAACACGGGACCCTTGGCAGAAGGAAACTCGAAGAAACGGCTGAGGGAAACAAGATGCTTAGATGAGCTGCAAGGTAGCTTAGAGCTTTGTGAAGCAGGTATTCATTGACTGAGGTAGTTAAGCCCATTGTGCCATTTGCTGACAACATACTAAATGGTCTATGATTTAATTTTAACATACATGTCAGCTTGTACGTCATGACATACATGTCATGTGCGTCATTTTATATATAGTTTGTACATTTTCTGTGAATGTAAGTCTGATTTTGAATTTTTAAAATGCTAATTAAAAAAACAAAAATTTTGATTATTTTTTTCCTTAAAATTGAGATCGCATAAAAACTTGACCTATAACCACCTTTAGAGGCCATTTTTCCCCGCAAAGCAGGGGTTGGCCTTTTTCGGGAACCGTGGTTGTTGTTGTTTTTTGGTCCCCTTTTTGAAGCAATGTTTTATGGCCGGATGCCCTTCCTGACGCCAACCCTTTTTGCCGATTGAGCGAAATTAGATACATTTCTAAATTCAGCATGCAAAAAGCATATAAGAACCGTTGAGAAAACCTAGACCTCTGAAATGACGCAGACCAGTGTTATTGATTGCTATGCCTGAAGGCAGGGCCTTGGCTGCCACATAATACTCCACTCCCGCCCCATCCTGTACGTGACGGACTGAGGGAGGCCCAATGCCTCAAAGCAAGCCCTTGGCTTACGTATCATGACTGAAAAACTGGAGTCATCAAACCTTATCCGGTCTACACGATGGTAATTAAAGTTACCATGAAAACAAATTATGAATGTGGCAGAAATGAGAGTCCATGGTGGAAGTGGCAACTTGTGCACAAGATGGCCTCATTGGTGCTTGAAGAATAATGACAATACAGTTTCACGACATACAATGGCATATTACATCCAGCGATGATGAAACATCCTTACCGTTGTCTTGCCCTCCAATAATTGCAAGGCGAGCGGCAGCCAGCCGTGCTTCTTTCTTGTTCTTACCAGTCCCGGTAGCGAGAGACCTTCCATTAGCCTTCGCCTCCATGGTGAAACAGAAGCCTGGTACAATTTCTGTGAGGTTTCAAATGCAAAGAACATCGCAACTGTACATTTGAAACTCCTGGACTTTTTGTACTCGTACGAGCTGCACAGTGGAAGGAAGTGTAAGTTAACAGAAACTCAATGGACCATCTTTATGTTACTTTCCCAATGAAGCAAAAATTTAGATATCCACCACCAATGTTGATAAAATTTGTAATGGGCCCAAAACCGTTGGTGTATTACACACCGCGTACACGTACACCACAAAAGAAAACTAACTTTTCCCTGAAATTGAAAGTTTATTCTATGAATAGTCAAACAGGTTCTTTGTTCATATACCTGACAGTACTCACACACGTGTGCGCCACAATTCATGAGTTCAATCCATCCCTATATAGATAGGGACCACAGCTTTACTGTGAAATTTAAGGTAAATATTTCTAAAATGAGTCTTGTGAAATATCAGAGAAAGTGAGTACAATACAGTAACGTCATATGCTTCTATGATCCCTCGTCCAACAGTTTGAGGGTCACCATAGGGACAAGAAAAGCGGGTATCACGTGATGCCAGTCGGCACTGGCCCAAGATGAGAAATAGTCTGGCATGTCGGCATAATGCAATATTGACTCTTTACGGTCATACATAATCTCGAGCGGTTGGGAAAACAACCTACTCTGGAGGTCATTGGCAGAGTCCGCGTGAAGAAAAGTAACATTCGCCTCCCCGCACCACCAAATGACGTCACACACTGTAACTCGCCAAATATTAAACAACCATTCCTGGGAAGGCCTTTAGTTAGTCCTGCTTTTGGGATAATGTTGTTACTACGAGTCGTACACTACTATGCTGCTATGATGGACCATTGCGGTTTAAGATTTTTGGAGGTCCGGAAGTGGTCCGCTGTTGAGTTTAAACATGCGTCTAAAAGCCATGAATTTTCATACAGTCACATAATACTGCATACACATCCATAAAGGTTAACAATACGGTGTCGCATCATTACAAGCACTACAATGGCCCTTTACCACTTATTCCCACTTCCATTTACCTTCATTGTCAACCTCATTGAAAGATATCTCGAGTCCAAAGCGCTGTCCAAGATGGTACAAGGCAGACACAGCATGCATGGCTCCAGTGGTGACACTCTGCACCACATCTGCAGGAATCTCGCCGAGCTCACTGAAGCCAAGCAGTGTCCGAGGAACCTTTGGGAAATTCATTTTACCTGCAATGAGGAGGCCATGGTTATTTTTCATCAAAGAAAAAAGCGAAGTGTTAACAAAACTATAAAATATAATTTAACACAAATGTAGCAACAGATAAGCCTTTGCCCACATTAGATGTCAGCCCCATGTTACGTATGATCTGACTTAAAGGTCATCTGAAAAATTTAAGATCACATGAGAGAGATTGCGAGAGGAGAGAAAAAAAAAAAAGTGAAGAAAAACAAAAGCATAAAATGTTTCGAACTAGAGTTATGATCTGAAAAATGATTCGCAAAAGGCTCAAAACGTTTGACCTATTGAACCCAAAATTTTATCAGTTCATTGTGCATCATACTTCATACATCATACATTTGATAGGGTTCCACGCAAAGTATTGACATGGGCATTGAGGAAGTTAGGAGTGGAGGAATGGTTGATCAGAGTAGTGATGGCAATGTACAAAAGAGCACGCACAGCTGTAAGGACGAAGGACGGGAACAGTGGTGAGTTTGAGGTGAAGGTGGGAGTGCATCAGGGGTCGGTACTAAGTCCACTACTATTTGTAGCTGTGATGGAGGTGCTGGCTCAGACCGTAAAGGAGGGTTTACCGTGGGAGTTGTTGTATGCAGATGATCTGGTGTTCATTGCGGAAAGTATGGATGGACTGAAGGAAAAGATGAACAAGTGGAAGGAATGTATGGAGACAAAAGGTCTGAAGGTGAATATCGGAAAGACGAAGGTGATGGCAAGTGGTAAAGCATGTGGTGAGGTGGAAAGAACTGGGAAGTGGCCGTGTGCTGTGTGCAGGAAGGGTGTCGGAGTGAACTCCATTCAATGTACAATGTGTGCTGAGTGGGTTCATCAAAAATGTAGTGGTCTGAGAGGGTCATTAACCAGTGTGGCAGCTACATTCAAATGTAAGGTGTGCACAGAGGGAGCTGCAGATGGAGGAAATGTTGAGTTGGATCTTGGAGACGGCGTGAAGCTGGAAGGTGTGAAAACATTTTGCTACCTCGGAGACATGCTGAATGGAGAAGGTGGATCAGACTCGGCAACGGTTGCTCGAGTGAGATGTGCATGGAAGAAGTTTCGGGAACTGAGTGGCGTGCTGATGAGGAGAGTGTCGCTGAAGCTGAAGGGAAAGGTGTATGCTGCATGTGTGAGAAGTGTTATGATTTATGGGAGCGAGACATGGGTAATGAACGTAGAGCAGCAACGAAGGCTGGAAAGGGTGGAAATGCGAATGGTTCGATGGATGTGCGGAGTATCGTTGAGAGAGAGGAAGACAAATGATGAATTGCGAAAGATGATGGGAATATTGCCTGTGATTGATGCTGTGAAGAGGAACAGGTTGAGATGGTTTGGTCATGTATTGAGGAAGGATGAAAGTGACTGGTTGAGAAGAGTGATGGAAGTTAATGTAGAAGGAAGTAGAGGATGGGGAAGACCGAGAAAGACTTGGCTAAAGATGGTGGAAGAAGAAATGCGGGCAAGGGGGTTAACAAGGAGAGATGCAGAAAATAGGGCAAAATGGAGAAGATTGTCATGGGGACCGCAAGGCTAACCCCCGCTCTAGCAGGGAACATGGCCTTAAAATGCATGTTGTTGTTGTTGTTGTTGTATTGTGCATCATACTTGTACCAAGTTTGGTTAAAATCTCTTTCAGCGGTTCATGAGTTATCGCAGTAAAGAAAACCTGCTACACACGCACATGCATACACACAGCCCTGGAATCAAACTAGTGCTGTACCTAGATAAGACACTGAAACCTCTCCATAGCAGCTATGGCCTTCCTCAGATGTGGTGACCAAAACTGAATACAATATTCTCGATGAGATTTCACGAAATTCTTGTACGGTATTAACACGACCTCTTTTTATTTGGACTACGACCTAAAACAATGTTTGCTTTACCTATAGTTAGCTGACACTGTGATGTCTGCAGTGCTTATATCCCCCACCACCCATATCTAAAACAACCCCCCACCACCCATATCGAAAACAACCCCCCAGACTCTTCTACTGGGTCACACGCTCCAAGATTTCCCCTTGCATAATGTAATCCCTATGTTCACTATTCTTAACCATCTCTAGTGCCTTACATTTATATTAAACTACATCTGCCAATCTTTTATCCAATCTATGAAACTATCAAGACTTTCCTGAATCTGATAACTCACCCACCCACCTCCCCACCCTCTCCGCTATCTACCTTACCTCCAAGCTTTTGTGTCATTTGTAAATTTGGAAAGCGAACTCTTCACCCCATTATGGTAACCAAATCGTTGATGTAAATTATTAATAATAATGGTCCCAGTACTGATCCCTGAGGTACCCCACTACTTAATCCTCCCAGGCAGACACCCTCCCATGCACAGCCTTCCCATCCCATAATGACCCTCTCAGACCACTACATTTTTGATGAACCCACTCAGCGCACATTGTACACTGAATGGAGTTCACTCCGACACCCTTCCTACACACAGCACAGGGCCACTTCCCAGTTCTTTCCACCTCACCACATGCTTTACCACTTGCCATCACCTTCGTCTTTCCGATATTCACCTTCAGACCTTTTGTCTCCATACATTCCTTCCACGTGTTCATCTTTTCCTTCAGTCCATCCATACTTTCCGCAATCAACACCAGATCATCTGCATACAACAACTCCCACGGTAAACCCTCCTTTACGTTCTGAGCCAGCACCTCCATCACAGCTACAAATAGTAGTGGACTTAGTACCGACCCCTGATGCACTCCCACCTTCACCTCAAACTCACCACTGTTCCCGTCCTTCGTCCTTACAGCTGTGCGCGCTCTTTTGTACATTGCCATCACTACTCTGATCAACCATTCCTCCACTCCTAACTTCCTCAATGCCCATGTCAATACTTTGCGTGGAACCCGATCGAATGCTTTCTCCAGATCAACAAACCCAAGAAACAACTTCTTCCTCTTCTCCATGTACTTCTCCTGCAACTGCCTCACAATGAAAAGCGCGTCTGTCGTTCCTCTTCCTGGCATAAATCCAAACTGCATTTCGTCGATCTTCACTTTCTTCCTTATCCTCCTCTCCAACACCCTTTCCAATACCTTCATTCCATGCTCCAATAACTTTATCGCTCGGTACGAGCCACACTCCAGAGGGTCACCTTTCCCCTTGTATAGAGGGACGAGGGTACTCAGTTCCCAATCCACTGGAATGTGGCCTTCTTTCACCACCAGATTACAGATCTCTGTCATTCTCTTCACACCCCAACTTCCTGCTGCCTTCAACATATCTCCCACAACTCCCGTCGGCCCTCCCGCTTTTCTACCCTTCATTGCTTTTATCGCTTCCTCAACTTCCTTCTCAGTTATCTTCTCTGCCGGTCCTAAAACTGGGTTACTCTCTATGTTGCCATCCCATTCATTCTCTGTATTCAACAGCATTTCCATATATCTTTTCCATCTTCCTTTAATTCCATCTGGGTCGACAACGATTTGTCCCACTTCATCCTTCAAGCAGCTCACCCCCATCACATCACACCTCTCTTTCGCTATCTGCTTTGCAATCCTGAATACCGCTCTCTGACCCTTCTTGTTTCTCTCTGACCAGCCACTCCATAAGCCCTCACCATTTGTTTTCCAACTCTTCATTTATTTTATCACAAATATTGTGACACTGAAAACACGCATGTGCATGTAATCCTTCATTATTTTCTATTCCCTTTAAATCTCTCACATTCCATGGTTTCCCCTTTTCCCACAGTTCATCTTAATATGCTCTATTACTCTCTACTGGCAACGGTACCTGCTCTATGGGTGGGGCTTCAATTGGGAGGCCCAAATGAAAAGGCAAAATATCAGAAATTTAAGGCTTTTTTTTATTTTAAACGATTTATATAAACATCCCTTAAATCATATCACACGCAAATCATCTAAATCTAAACAATATTTGTAGAATTTCAAGAAAAGCCACATCACTGTTCATATCGGTTAATATTATTCCATCGTGTTTGGAAAAACTGGAAAATTGAAAAAATGGGAAAACAATATAGCCTATTTTACTCCAAGGGGTCCCAGGATTACCCACCCAAAATTTTGTTGCGATCGGTTCAGCCGTTTTTGCAGTACCTGGGAACAGACTGACGGACAGACAGACAGACAGACATTTGGTGAATTATACTAAGACTACCACTCTTCTGATTCCTGTACTTTTTTTTTTTCAATACAATACAGTATAGTATACTGTTTTGCTGAAAGGTGAGGCCGAAAACAAATGGACCCTGAATTATTTTGGAATTAACCATGTCATGGATCATGACATGTTGTTAACCAAGGTTAATTGCAACATTTCAAATAATTTGAATAAATAAATAAATAAACAAAAGTACATACTTATAAACAACTTGGCTGGCGGACTGGCGAACTTGGCTGGCGGACTGGCGAACTGGCTGGCGAACTTTGCCAGGATGCTCTCGATGTGTCATAAATTATTACCTCCACTACCAAAGGTGGACGGAAGTTGTGTTTCCACCCTCTGTCTCTGTTCTGTGAGCAGAATATTTCAAAAAGTTATGGATAGATTTGTACGAAATTTGGTGGACAGATTGGGTGTGTGACAAGGACGAATTGATTAGATTTTGGTTCAAGTCTGGATCCAAATTGGGCCTACCAGTGGAATACAAAATGTAAACTGTTCAGCTTGGTGGAGGTATGCGCTCTACTGAGTGCCGTTCTAGTCTTATAGATATCTCCATGCTGATTTATGTCGTTTTACAATTTATACCAAACTGCCAACTACAATATGATTACAGCACCACACATAAGTGTGTACAGTATACATGGGACCATCTGATCCATAAATCACCTCCAAAGTTTCCATTTCAGAAGAATAACTTTATTTTCTCCATTTTTTTCTTTCTTTCCTGCATCTGCAGGGAATCTATACATTTTGAAACCCTCTCTGATCGATTGCTGCATCTAATGGCAATCCTGTCATTTAAAAAAAAAATAATGATAAGCTATCGATAATTGATGTAAGCAAAATGGCACCCATGACCCATGTAACCAGAAATTTACGGGATGTGCCCACTGAACTGAATACACATATAATGCTCATTGGCATTTACAACATGCAAACACACAACACCGTCTTGGTTAGCACGATGATGCTGGGCGAAGGCATATGTACGTACGTGTCTGCATATTTAAAATTCATTTTCTCAGCAAGCATGAGTCTGATTGACACAAAATTTTGCACCATAGGAGCTCCTCTTCCTCCTGCATAACTTTTTCGTTATAATTATGACGTCATATGTGACGTGGCACAGATGCCATCTTGGAAAAACGTTGCACCTCTATATCTCCAAAACTGGTCAATGGGAAAAAAAATTGAAACGTGGCTTATTGTAAAGAACTCTGCATGCGGAATAAGTGTTGTTAACGATGACGTCATTGGTGCCTTAATTATGACGTCATAATTCGACAAGTACTATGCTTAGTCCGATCAGTTTGAAATTTATTGAGTGATCAACATAATTATATTGGAGAATGAAAATTCATGATGTCATCGGTCACGTGGTCTGGCAGGCATATTGGATCAAAGAAGAAAGAAAAACTCTTAAAACAGAAGAGTTTGCTCGCACCAAGTTGAAAGCACGGGTTAAGTATTCTATGAATATAATCTAGTTTTTGTTTTTTGTTGGCCTTATAGTCAGGCTGGTTAAAAAAAAATTCCTGTTTATCATGGCCGCCCACCCCATAAAAGTCGTCTGCCCCTAAAAAATCTTCTTTTTTTTTTTTTTTTTGCTCGCGAAGTCAGTAAAATCCGTTCACGCTCAGTGGAACAGGTTCGAATTTTGTATGTGCTCGCGTACTGTCTGAGCCAAGTTACATGTGCGTGACAGTTTGACAGAAAATGTCGTTCGTTGTTTGCCAAATTCGGCGAACGTCCAGTGTTCTAAAGGCCTGGGTTGGTGTCAAAGCGCCAGAAAATATCACTAGAGTCTAGACGAACTGTATTATGAGCTCGTGTCGGGAACGCTTGATGGTAAGAAATATAACCGTTTTAATGTACGTTGTTGTTGTTGTTGAATATTTAGTGTGTGCGGGTTTTCCCCCTCACTCGCCATTTACGTGGACCGCAAGGTTTTGCTTCTGATAAATGGGGTGTGCGCTTCCTTATTTTATTCATAAAGAATGGTGGGAAATGTTGGACTCTAGTTCTGTTCTAAACTAAAATCTGTCGATATATTTGTACTGGGATCCCAGATCTGTATTTATAGTTTTCATTCCCGGGTGGTTCAAAATTCCAAACCAAATCCAGACTTGGAAAAAACAGAATTTCAGTACAAAACACTGAATTTGATCTGAGACTGATGAATACTTGCAATTATTAGTTGTGAAAGGAAGTGTGTGAGTGTGTAGGGGGGGGGGGGGGGGGGGGGGGTGCTCATTTTTTCAATGTACAATTTTTCCCCACATTTTTGTTGTTTGAACCTTGATGTTTGTGGCTTGGCTGATAGGTAAACAGTATGGTAGACAATATACAAGTGTATTTTATAGTGATTTTTCTTTTTCAGGTGTAGTCTAGTAGGAAGACTAGGTCCCCCTGCACCCCCCGGAGATATACTTCTAATCAGTGTTTCTAGATTGGAAAAAATGTGTAGAAAATGACTAGCTATGGCCCCAAGCTGAAAAAATGTCCCACATACCATTTTTATGCAAATTACTGCTGCAAATTTTATGCAAAATTATGCAAATTTTATGCAAATTTTTGATGAGGAGTAGAGTTGAGGGGTCTTTGAGGGCTTCATCGAGGTGCTCTCGGTTGCAAGACTGGGTCATTCTGAGAAGCACAGCAGGGTCAGAGATCATGATGTTCTCCTCCTCAGTGAATCTCTCCATCAACAGCCTCTCCATTGCCTCACACACTGTTTTGAGGCAAAAGAGGGACTTTGCGTAGGCCTTTCCACTGAGAACACCTTTGAGAGATCCACTTGTTACTAGTTGTGCCTCAAAGAGAATCTCTGCATATCCAGAACCACGCATCTTGTGTCCAGTGAGCATCCCGATGTAGTTCATGGATGTGTGGAAGGGTCCAATCGTTACTACATGACTAGCAAATTCATTTGGCCAGCGCCAGATGATGGGAAGGGCTTTCATGCAGACACCCAGATCAAATGTATTCAGGACCCATCTCTGACCCACCTCAGCAGTTGCTGCCTCGGAACGCTTCAGTAGCTCACGAACAACTGCGTTGTCTGTGATCGGTTGGTGGATAGGCGTGCAGTAGTCGACTGTTGATTTGCTGGGTGGGGGAGAACCAGTTGCAGAGGTGAAACCCCCTAGCCCAGGCACAGGCTGCAGGCCATTGCCATGCCATGCAGGCACCAGGCACAGACCGATCACAGACAACGCAGTTGTTCGTGAGCTACTGAAGCGTTCCGAGGCAGCAACTGCTGAGGTGGGTCAGAGATGGGTCCTGAATACATTTGATCTGGGTGTCTGCATGAAAGCCCTTCCCATCATCTGGCGCTGGCCAAATGAATTTGCTAGTCATGTAGTAACGATTGGACCCTTCCACACATCCATGAACTACATCGGGATGCTCACTGGACACAAGATGCGTGGTTCTGGATATGCAGAGATTCTCTTTGAGGCACAACTAGTAACAAGTGGATCTCTCAAAGGTGTTCTCAGTGGAAAGGCCTACGCAAAGTCCCTCTTTTGCCTCAAAACAGTGTGAGGCAATGGAGAGGCTGTTGATGGAGAGATTCACTGAGGAGGAGAACATCATGATCTCTGACCCTGCTGTGCTTCTCAGAATGACCCAGTCTTGCAACCGAGAGCACCTCGATGAAGCCCTCAAAGACCCCTCAACTCTACTCCTCATCAAAAATTTGCATAAAATTTGCATAATTTTGCATAAAATTTGCAGCAGTAGTTTGCATAAAAATGGTATGTGGGACATTTTTTCAGCTTGGGGCCATA
Organism: Myxine glutinosa; assembly: GCF_964187855.1. Taxonomy (NCBI): domain Eukaryota; kingdom Metazoa; phylum Chordata; class Myxini; order Myxiniformes; family Myxinidae; genus Myxine; species Myxine glutinosa. Next base: position 122,319,610 of record NC_136267.1, on the reverse strand, counting down.
GCTAGTCATTTTCTACACATTTTTTCCAATCTAGAAACACTGATTAGAAGTATATCTCCGGGGGGTGCAGGGGGACCTAGTCTTCCTACTAGACTAGTGTACCAATTGAGGACACCAATGGAGTGGTAAACATCTCAGTGGGAGATAAAAAGACTATGACCCATGTTGCAGCTAGAGATTCAACATTGGCAGATGTCATTAATACCCTTGGAAATTTCATTGAGTTCGTTATTACTGTCCTGGATCAGCCAAACCAACAGAAGACCAATGAACATAATGCTTTCGATATGTATAAATGCTAAGGCAATAGCTGCTGATAGATACATGTATGGCAACCGGACATTATTCTTAAAAGCCGAAGTTTTGGTCTACCATTGTTATATGTATCAGCAAATATTAAAAGTAAACAGAACTCGATGTGACAGTGGTTTCTTTATTTGAATCGTATCAGTGCGTACTTACGAAGGTTTACTAGTTTAGAAATCATAACATGATTCATCATGTATGTCCGATCAAGTATATTTAAGAAAAAAACATTGTGCGTTGAATAACCCATTAAAATTTCACTCTGAAAAAAAACAAACAAAAAAAACCCCTCCCTCTACCCACTTTTTTTGAAAAAAAGTGATAAACAGGAATTTTTTTTAAACCAGCCTTATGGGGACTCTGGTACACGTTAACTCCTTGAAGGTTTCGCATTTCTCCGATGCAGACCACCAACTCAATAACCTTACCCAATCCCAAGCTCCCAAATCAATTCTGATACCCTCAAACTTTGCACTTCAAAAATCTAACAACCTTACACCACTATCCCAACCTTTGGGATAAATGGATCCAATTAATGAACTAATCCCACAGGAGCCAACGGTCATCCATTTCACGAGATATTTTCGCCACCTTCGGTTATTTGGTTAAAAAAAAAAAATTCGCCCGTTAACTTTGCTCTTCGTGCCCAAGTGAAATAATGTTCTTACCAAGTGAAATCAAAAATTGCCCTGTCTTTTTTTTTTCATATGGCCTTAAACATCATTTTCCGACCAGGCCTCAGGCGAGGCCTTCCGAACGAGGTATGGTACAGATATAAATTGAAGATAAAGGTGAGCTATGTAAGGCGAACATTCTCCGGTTCCTCACACGCACAATCACAAGATGTATATTATATAGAACACTTTATCAGCACGTGAACCCCGCTGTTGAAATTACTTCAGTAACTAACCTTCACCCAACGCCATCTTCTTCATACGCGCCTTCTTCTTCTTCTTATGCGCCGACACGTTTCAAATTTCAATGCCAACTTTAATCTTATTATTATTTTCTTCTTCCAAAACCAACTGCCGTCGTCTTCGAACTTTTAATCTGACTTAATTTTTTTTTTTTTACCAATTAATCACACAGGAGCCAACGGTCATCAATTTCACGACATCTTTTCGCCATCTTCGGTCGCCATTTTGTTTTAAAAATAACATTTCGCTACTTATTGTCAAAAAGAGCCCGGTAACCTTGCTCTTCGTGCCCAAGTGAAATAATGGTCTTACCAAGTGAAATAAAAAATTGCCCTGTCTTTTTTCGTATAGCCTTACGCACCATTTTCCGACCAGGCTAAGGCCTCAGGCGTGGTCTGGTACAGATGTAAATTGGGGATAAAGGAGAGATATCTACGGCGACCATTCTCCGGTTTCTCACACGCACAATCACAAGATGTATATTAATATTATATAGAACAATTTATCAGCACATGAACCCCGCTGTTGCAATTATTTTAGTAACCAACCGTCGCTCAACGCCATCTTCCTCATATGCCTATGCCAGTATGCCTCCTCCTCTTCTTCTTCTTCTTCTACTCTCCTTCCTCTTCTCCTTCCTCTTCTCCTTCCTCTTTCCTGCTTCCTCTTCTTCCGCTTTCCTTCCTCTTTTCTTCTTCCTCTTCTTCCTCTTTTTCTTCTTCAGCTTCTCCTACCTCTTCTTCCTCTTCTTCCTCTTTTCTTTTTCTTTTGTGCCTACACGCTTCAAATTTCAATACCAGCTTTCTTCTTCTTCTTCTTCCAAAATTAACGGTCGGCGTCTTCTAACTTTGAATCTGACTTCAAATTTTTTTTTTTTAACTGCCACGACAGTAGTCGGGAAATGGGGGTTCTATAACACACCCAATTTTACATTGAAGTGAATGGGGAAAAATTAGAAAAACTATTTGACCAACACCCCATAACCCTTAAAACATCCGTCTCCCTTTCCCATCTAAACCATCAACAAAGGTTATATTGTGGCGGGCACAAGGGTCAATAATTCCGCGCACCAGTGGGTGGCGCGAGCGTCCAGGCGGGGAACTGAAATACATGCCCCGCCTTTCGGCCGATCGGCCACGCCCGGGGGCAAGGCGTGGCCTCGGGACATATATGCGGGCTCTAAGCTCGAGCCCGCCCAGTGCTGATATGCGAGCTTGTAATAAAGACTCTTGTTTGTATCCACGCGTTGTGGCCTACCTCTCTGGCAATCGAGTCGTGTGTGCACAGCACCACACTGGTGACCCAGATTGGTTCAGCCGTTGCTGACCCCCGAACGCGCCATGGCTACCAACGCCGTCGCAATCAAACTCCCAGAGTTTTGGGAAGCGCAAGCCAACGTTTGGTTTGTGCAGGCCGAAGATCAATTCCAACTCCGGGGCATCACGGCGGACGAGACCAGGTACTACCACGTGGTCGCCACCCTCGGGCCCGGCACTGCCGCCCGCGTCGTGTCCATCCTTCGGCGCCCGCCGGGCGACCACAAGTACGAGGCACTCAAACGTCTCCTCCTCGCCACGTTCGGGCTCACGGAGGTCGAACGTGCCGACCGCCTCCTGGACCTTCCCGCCCTCGGCGACACACGACCATCCGTCCGGATGGATTTCATGCTGTCCCTGCTTGGAGACCAGCGCCTGGATTTCTTATTCCGAGCACTTTTCCTACACCAGCTACCTGTACAGGTGCGCCTCGCGCTGGGCGGTTCCAAAATAACGGAACCCCGCGCCCTGGCTGGAGAGGCCGACAAGTATTTCGCGGCCTGCGACACGCGGTCGGTGTACGGTGCTGCCGTAGTGGATCCCGGCGCGGCGGCTACAGCGCCCCCTGCTTCCCTCGTGGCCGCTGCTACGCCCCGCCCACTAACGCCGCCGCCACCACCACCGCCGCCACCACCACCGCCGCCGGCACGGCCGCCGCGGGGGCCACCACCGCAAACCTGGTGCTACTACCATGCCAGGTTCGGCCGCAAGGCTAAAACGTGCCGCCCGCCGTGTTCTTTTGACGGGTCGAGAAACGACCGGGCTGGCGCTCACTTGCGGCCATGAGCGTCGGCCATTCTGGCAGCCTCCTGTTCATCACGGACACCTTGTCCGGGCACCGTTTTCTTTGCGACACGGGAGCGCAGGTAAGCGTCCTCCCTGCCTCCGTGTCCGACAAGCAAGCCGTGGGCCGGGGCCCCGCTTTGCTTGCCGCCAACGGTACACCCATCCGCACATTCGGGAAGCGTTGCCTCTCACGGTGGTTCGGAGGGCAGCGCTTTCAATGGTCGTTCGTCACCGCCAGCGTGCCAATGGCCCTGCTCGGCGCGGACTTCCTATGTGCGCATGGGCTGTTGGTCGACGTTAAGCGCAGACGTCTCGTCCAGGCCGAAACCTTCAGCTCGCTCGCTTGTTCGCTGAGCGGCTCATGGAGCAGCTCGCTGAGCGGCTCACCGAGCGGCTTGCCAAGCGGCTTGCTGAAAGGTTCCGTCCCGGCGAGGTTAGTCTGAACGCTTCTGGCAGCGGACGAGATTACCCGCCTCCTCGCCAGTTTCCCGGCCCTCACGCGGCCCACCTTTTCAGCGGTGGCCGTCAAACAAGGGGTGGAGCACCATATCCCCACGGTCGGGCCGCCGGTCTATGCCCGGGCACGCCGCCTCGACCACACGAAGCTCGCCGTGGCGAAAGCGGAGTTCGCCACGCTGGAACGGCTGGGTATAGTACGGTGCTCCAACAGCGCTTCGGCCTCTCCTCTACACATTGTGCCGAAGCCCGGCGGCAGTTGGCGGCCGTGCGGTGACTACCGCCGGCTCAATGATGCCACCACCCCCGACCGCTACCCGGTCCCGCATATTCAGGACTTTTCCGCTCGGTTGGCAAACACGACCGTGTTCTCCAAGGTGGACCTCATCCGAGGCTACCACCAGGTCCCCATACAACCGGACGATGTCCCAAAGATGGCCGTCATCACCCCTTTCGGCCTCTTTGAGTTCCTGCGGATGCCTTTTGGGTTGAAGAATGCGGCCCAGGCGTTCCAGCGGCTCATGGACAGCATCTTGCGCGACTTACCTTTCATCTATGTCTACCTGGACGACATCCTAGTCGTGAGCGCGTCCCGGGAGGAGCACCTGCTCCACCTCCGCACGCTTTTCGAACGCCTGGGCCAGCATGGCCTGATCATCAACCCCACAAAGTGCCGCTTCGGCGTCGCCGCCATCGACTTCTTGGGGCACCGCATCACCAGGCACGGGGCCGTCCCTTTGCCGGCCAAGGTGGAGGCCGTCAAGAGTTTTCCGCGCCCCCGCACGATCAAGGGGCTCCAGGAATTCCTGGGCATGGTCAATTTTTACCACCGCTTCGTGCCCCGCGTCGCCCAGCTCCTCCGCCCCCTGCACGAGGCCCTCCGGGGGAAGCCGGGCAAAGGTGACATCGCCTGGTCGGAGCCGATGGCCGCGGCGTTTGCGGGCGCAAAGCTGGCCTTGGCCAACGCCACAATGCTGGCGCACCCGGCGCCCGATGCACCGATCGCCCTCACCACCGACGCGTCGGACTACGCGGTGGGCACGGTGCACGAGCAGTGGGTGCATGGTGCTTGGCAGCCCCTGGCGTTTTTTAGCCGGCAGCCTCGCCCGTACGAACGCCGCTACAGCACCTTCGACCGCGAGCTGCTCGGGCTCCACCTGGCGATCTGACACTTCCGCCATCTGCTCGAGGGCCGCCCGTTCACGGCTTTCGTTGACCACAAGCCCCTTGTGTTCGCGATGGCCAAGGTCGCCGAGCCATGGTCGGCCCGGCAGCAACGTCACCTCTCTGCCGTGTCCGAGTACACGACGGACATCCATCACGTCACGGGTAAAGACAACCCAGTGGCGGATTGCCTTTCCCGGTCCGTCGCGCACGCGGTCCACCTTGGGATCGACTATGCCCGGATGGCGGAGGACCAGACCGCCGACCCCGGCATCCAGGCCTTGCGGACCGCCATCACGGGCCTCCGCGTCACCGAGGTGCCGTTCGACGTCGCGGGCGCGGCCCTCCTGTGCGACGTCTCCCTCGGACGGCCTCGCCCCATCGTGCCCGCTGGCTGGCAGCGCCCGGTTTTCGACGCCATCCACGGCCTGTCCCACCCGGGCACGAAGGCCTCCCAGAAGCTCGTCGTGGCGAAGTTCGTCTGGCATGACCTCAGGAAGGACGTCCGCGACTGGGCCAGGACGTGCCTCGTGTGCCAGCGCGCAAAGGTCCACTGCCACACCCAGGCCCCGTTGGCCCCGTTTACGGTGCCTGAGCGTTGGTTCGACCATGTCCACGTCGACTTGGTGGGACCTCTGCCCCCCTCGCGGGGGTTCACCCACCTCCTCACCATGGTGGACTGCACCACACGGTGGCCGGAGGCCGTGCCATTGGCGGCGACGTCTGCGGCTGATGTGGCGCAAGCCTTCATCACCACGTGGGTTGCCCGGTTCGGTGCCCCCTCGGACATCTCGTCCGACCACGGCCCCCAGTTCACCTCGGAGCTCTGGGGAACGGTGGCGCAAGGGCTCGGCGTCAAACTGCACCGCACCACGGCCTACCACCCTCAGGCTAACGACCTGTGCGAGCGCTTTCATCGCTCGATGAAGGCCGCGCTCCGGCCAGCCTCCGCGATGGCAGCTGGGCCGACATGCTCCCCTGGGTCCTGCTGGGCCTCAGGACGGCGCCCAAGGATGACCTGCGTGCGTCCTCGGCGGAGCTGGTCTTCGGACAACCTCTGCGGGTACCGGGCGAATTTATCCCTGACTCCACGGCTCCTTGGTCCGCGGCGCAACAGCGCTCCACCCTGCAGGAGACCGCCCGTAGGTTCGCCCCGATGCCGACGGCACACCACGGTTGCCCATCCTCCCACGTCGCCCCGGAGCTTCGCACGGCGGAGTACGTTTTCGTCCGGCACGACGCCCACTGGGCACCGGTACGGCCCCCATACGACGGGCCCTTCCGCGTGCTGGAGACCGGGGACAAACATTTCACCGTGGATATCGGCGGTGCCCCGGATCGTATCTCCGTGGACCGCCTCAAGCCGGCCCACCTCGATCTGGACCACCCCCCGCAAGCAGCTCTGCCTCCGCGTCGAGGCCACCCCCCGGCGGTCAGACCCCCAGCACCCCCCAACCCCGCCGTCCCGCTACCCCCCAGCCCTGCACGCATCGCCAGGGGTTGTTTCGGCCGGGTCATCCGGCTTCCCCGCAAGCTCACCCTTCAGGTGCGCGGGAATTCTGGGGGGCGCGTGTGGCGGGCACAAGAGTCAATAATTCCGCGCACCAGTGGGTGGCGCGAGCGTCCAGGCGGGGAACTGAAATACATGCCCCGCCGTTCGGCCGATCGGCTACGCCCGGGGGCAAGGCATGGCCTCGGGACATATATGCGGGCTCTAAGCTCGAGCCCGCCCAGTGCTGATATGCGAGCTTGTAATAAAGACTCTTGTTTGTATCCACGCGTTGTGGCCCACCTCTCTGGCAATCGAGTCGTGTGTGCACAGCACCACAATATCCTCAATAGACCCCCAAACCCTTTGTTGATATTAAAACACACCCAATTTTACATTTAAGTGAATGGGAAAAAGGGAAAAACTATTTCTAAAACACCCCCTTAACCCTTAAAAATTACTAGTGAGACATAGTGAGAGTGTGAGATTTGTCAGGATTGAAAGACATGTTGCACATGTTTGACCAGTCTGTGATTTTGTCCAGGTCTGCAGAGATAGTCCGGTTCACAATGTTAACAAATATAATTTCGTTCAAATATTTGGGAGATTAGCAAACATGTACATTTTTGGAATCATCAGAGCATGGAGAATCCGAAAATCGATGTTGGCATTTGCACAGACACCTGGATGGCCGCCATTTTGGATTTTCAAAATGGCCACCATAAAATACATATTTTGCGCTATCTCGGCTTCTAGTCAACCTAGAAACTTAATTAAATATGCTAATCCTATGTTTTCTGGGTCAAGGAATCCAATAAAGGCCTCAAAATAGTGCTCAGGATTATAGAAAAGCAACAAACAAAGGTAATTGAAAACCATTAACTTTATATTTGTGATATAACTGTATTACATATGTACTACATGATATTGCAAGTCCTTTGAAGTTATAGCCGGCGAAGCCGGTGTTGTAAATGAATGCGTATTATGTTGAAAAGCCAGATTTTGCTGGATCCTTTGAGAATTTCGAAGCTTTGACGCACCAAATCGCTCCATGGAGGCCGCCATCTTGCGGATGCGGAAGTATGCATAAACAATTGCGAAAAAGTTCAATAGGAGTTTGTTTCACCCGTCTTTGTTTGATTCACATTCTTATGCACCTCTAATTTGTAATTATTTAAGACCAACCTCGGTCCCCGGGCCCGCACGGGCCCTGGTTATCTTCAACGAAACTCTTCACCAAACACCGGAACGAATGAGATTCGAGCATTTGAAGAAATATTTTTTTAAAGCTTATTACCGCTTTTCGGAGGCGGAAAACGGGTTGTTAGGGTTAGTTGTTTGGCTTAGCCAGCTCATTGCGGCTTTGCAGTGGGGTCATATTAGCCGACGAAGCCGGTGTTGTGAATGAACGCGTACGTATTATGTTGAAAAACCAGATTTTGCTGGATCCTTTAAGAATTCTAAGCTTTGACGCACCAAATCACTCAATGGAGGCTGCCATCTTCAATCTTGCAGATGCGGAAGTATGCATAAAAAAATTGCGAAAAAGTTAAATAGGAGTTTGTTTCACCGGTCTTTTTTTGATTCACAATCTTATGCACCTCAAATTTGTAATTAAAATACTTGAAGACCAACCTCGTTCCCCGGGCCCACATGGGCCCTGGTTATCTTCAACGAAAATCGTCACCAAACACCGGAACCAATGAGATTTGAGCATTTGAAAAAATATTTCAAAAACCATATCGCTCCATGGAGGCCGCCATGTTGCGGATGCGGAAGCCTGCATAAAAATTTGAGAAAATGTTCAATTGGAGTTTGTTTCACCCGTCATTTTTTGATTCACAATCTTATGCACCTCTAATTTGTAATTAAAATACTTTAATACCAACCTCGTTCCCCGGGCCCACACGGGCCTGGTTATCTTCAACGAAAATCGTCACCAATTACCGGAACCAATGAGATTCGAGCATTTGAAAAAATATTTCAAAAAAGCTTTTTACCACATTTCGGACGCTGAAAACG
>NC_136267.1:122166154-122306154 GCF_964187855.1 Myxine glutinosa | reverse complement strand
CGGACAGTAAAATTACAGTTCAGTACTTCGTGTAACCCCCACGAGCATTCAGGAGAGCACGTACACGTCGAGGCATGCTGTTCACGAGATTTGCCAAGGTTTGGACAGGAATCGCTTGCCATGCAGTGACAGTAGTCTGCTGCAATTCATGCACAGAGGTAGCCTGCTGGTCCAAGTTGTCGATTTGACGCGTTAATTCTGCCCACAAGTTCTCTATCGGATTCATATCCAGGGATATGGCAGGCCACTCCATATGCTCTACACCACGGTCAGCAAGAAAGTGTTGGATCATGCGAGCACGATGAGGCGTGCATTGTCATCTTGGAAGACAAAGTTTCCTCGAAAGGCTGCACAAGCAAATGGAAGCAATGTTTCTTCCAGAATGACCCTGTACTTGAACTGGTTCAGGTTTCCATTCAGAACAACCATGTCAGTTTTGCCCCTGCATGAAAAGCAGCCCAAACGGTCACCCCACCACCTCCAGCTTGAACTCTTGGCACTATACAATCTTCATTGTGGGCTTCATGCACTTGTCTGCGCACTCGGACGCGGCTATCTTGACGATAGACCAGAAATCTAGACTCGTCACTGAAGGTCATGTGATTCCAGTGTCCTGGCTGCCATTGACGGTGCTCTCTGACCCACTGCAATTGGCGCTGGCTGTGTTGTCTGGTCAGGCGTGGCTTTCTCAGGGGACGCCTGGCACGATACCCTGCTTGAACCAGTCGTTGGTTGACTAGCCTTCTGGATACATGCACATTTGTCAGTTGCTGCCACTCAGCCCTAAGCCGATTAGCTGACTTGGTACGGCCATTGCGGACTAACCGGTGCAGCTGGCGATCATCTCTCATTGTGGTTCTGCGTGGACGTCCTGGCCTCAGTATTGGAGTAGGGACACCCCTCTGAGCATTTCGTTTCAGGATCTTTGACACCTGACCTTGAGTGATGCCATACTGCCGAGCAAGAGCACGCTGTTTCATGCCAGAATTTCGTAAAGGCACCACTCCATGACAAACAGCATTGTCAAGTTGACGGACCATCTCCAGAGGAAGCGGCAATAACTTTTGTAGATGTGCAGCAGTTGTTTTCCACTAATACAGAACGCAACAACCCTTATATACCCGATTGTGAAGCCAATCGTCAAATGTACCTGTCCTTACATTTTGTCACGCCACCTGTGATATAATCCTGTTATTGACTTCTTGCTGCGAAAGACAATCAGTGACATGGTTCTTTCAACAAAGACATCACCGAAGAGTAAAAGAAACTCACCAGATTGATATACTGAGTTCAGAAAGTAAACCCAAGTCAAGAAAAAAAAAATATTCCATATTAAATGCCAAGTCTATATATATATATATATATATATATATATATATATATATATATATACACAAAGAATTAAGTTAAGCACCCCCCCCGTTTTTTTACAACCTCGCACATTACAAGTTTGTTGTCGTCAAAACAGTGTAATATACCCATGATATTGCTATATTTTCTGGAGAAGTGATATTATGGTCACATAAAAACATAACAATCATGCCGTTTTCAATATTTTATTCTGAATAATTTAAGATGAAATTTTTTGGGAATTTTAGGCATATTTTCACCTCAATTTAAGTATGGAGCTATAGGTCCATCACGGACAGTGTGGATGACGTTTATGTTTTCTAACGTACAGTCATTGTTCTGAGAAGACCTCTAGCGATCTTTGCGTCAATAACGTGTGTAGGACCCACGTGATCGGATCACTGACTCAACCAATCACTTTTTTTCACTTTGATCACTCAATTTCATCAATGGATAATTCCTAATGTCATACCAATCATTATTTGATCTCACATACCTTAGAATATATGCCAATGTATACATATACACAAAGAATATATATTAGGGGGTGCTTACCTTAATTCGTTGTGTAGGGGTGCTTAACTTAATTCTTTGTGTATATATATATATATATATATATATATATATATATATATAAATATATATATATATATATATATATATATATATATATATATGTGAAGCGCGATGCTGCGCGCGCGAATGCTTACGCAAGGAGCAAGTGGACAACGCGGTTCATAAAAGAGGCTTTATTGAAAGTACTCAAACTGCAGCACTGAGCTGCTCCGGGCTGCGCGCCCCGTGTATATCTTGAGGCCACGCCTCTCTCTCGGGCGTGGCCACCGCCCACTTGGTGCGCGGAATGATGTCACCACGCCAGTGGGCTTTCGTGTCTGCCACACGCGCCCCCCCAGAATTCCCGCGCACCTGGAGGGCCAGTTTGCGTGGCAAACGGATAACCCGGCCGAAGCGCCCCCTGGCGATCGGCGGCGTCCGGGGTGCAGGGATGCCAGGTGGGATGCCTCCGGCTGCCTCTGGGATGGGTGCAGGACCGGGGGGCGGCGTGGCGGCGGGGCTGGGCGGTGCCGGGGGTCCGCCCGCAGGGGGGCGGCCCCGACGCGGGGGTCGGGCCACTGGCGGTGGATGGTCCACGTCGAGGTGGGCCGGCTTGAGGCGGTCTACAGAAACGCGGTCAGGAGTACCGCCGATGTCCAGGGTGAAGTGCTTCGCCCCGGTCTCCAGCACGTGGAAAGGCCCATTGTACGGGGGCCGCAGTGGTGTCCGGTGGGCATCGTGGCGGACGAAGACGTACTCCGCCGTGCGAAGCTCCGGGGCGACGTGCGTCGGTGGGTGCCCGTGGCATGCCGTTGGCACCGGGGCGAACCTCTGGGCGGTCTCTTGCAGAGTGGAGCGCTGCTGTGCCGCGGACCATGGTGCCGTGGAGTCGGGGAGGAACTCGCCCGGCACCCGCAGCGGTTGCCCGAAGACCAACTCCGCCGCGGATGCGTGCAGGTCCTCCTTGGGCGCCGTCCGGAGGCCCAACAGGACCCAGGGGAGCCTGTCGACCCAGCCGCCGTCGCGGAGGGTGGCCCGGAGCGTGGCCTTCAATGAGCAGTGAAATCGCTCACACAGGCCGTTAGCCTGGGGGTGGTAGGCCGTGGTTCGGTGCAGCCAGACCCCGAGCCCCTGCGCGACCGCCCCCCAGAGCTCCGAGGTGAACTGGGGGCCGCGGTCGGACGAGATGTCTGAGGGGGTGCCGAACCGGGCGACCCAGGTGGCGTTGAAAGCCTGCGCAACGTCCGCCGCCGTCGTTGACGCCAAGGGCACGGCCTCCGGCCACCGGGTGGTGCGGTCCACCATGGTGAGGATGTGGGTGAAACCCCGTGAGGGAGGCAGAGGTCCCACCAGGTCCACGTGGACGTGGTCAAACCGGTGTTCCGGCACCGTGAACGGGGCCAACGGGGCCTGGGTGTGCCGGTGCACCTTGGCGCGCTGGCACGCGAGGCACGTCCTGGCCCAGCCGCGGACGGCCTTCCGGAGGCCATGCCAGACAAACTTGTCGGCGATCAGCCTTTGGGAGGCCCTCGTGCCCGGGTGGGACAGGCCGTGGATGGCGTCAAACACCTGGCGCTGCCAGCCCGCGGGCACGATGGGGCGAGGCCGCCCGAGGGAGACGTCGCACAAGAGGGCCGCACCCACGCCGCCGAACGGCACCTCGGTGACGCGGAGGCCCATGACGGCGGTCCGCAAGGCCTGGACGTCGGGGTCAGCGGCCTGGTCCGCTGCCATCCGGGCATAGTCGATGCCGAGGTGGACTGCGTGGGCGACGGCCCGGGAAAGGCAATCCGCCACCGGGTTGTCCTTCCCCACGACGTGCCGGATGTCCGTCGTGTACTCGGACACGGCCGAGAGGTGACGCTGCTGCCGGGCCGACCACAGCTCGGTGACCTTGCCCATCGCGAAGATCAGCGGCTTGTGGTCGACGAAGGCCGTGAACGCACGGCCCTCGAGCAGATGGCGGAAGTGCCTGACCGCCAAGTGAAGCCCGAGCAACTCGCGGTCGAAGGTACTGTAACGGCATTCGGGTGGGCCAAGCTGCCGGCTAAAGAACGCCAGCGGTTGCCAAGCTCCACGCACCCATTGCTCGTGCACCGCGCCCACCGCGTAGTCCGAGGCGTCGGTGGTGAGGGTGATCGGTGCATCGGGCGCCGGGTGCGCGAGCATGGTGGCATTAGCCAAGGCGAGCTTCACGCCCGTGAACGCCGTGTCCATCTGCTCGGTCCAGGTAACGTCGCCTTTGCCCGGCTTACCTCGGAGAGCTTCGTGCAGGGGGCGCAGGAGCTGGGCGATACGGGGCAGGAACCGATGGTAAAAGTTCACCATGCCCAGGAACTCCTGCAGCCCTCTGATCGTGCGGGGGCGCGGAAACCCCTTCACCGCCTCCACCTTGGCCGGCAGGGGGACGGCTCCGTGCCTGGTGACACGGTGCCCCAGAAAATCGATTACGGCGACGCCGAACCGGCACTTTGCGGGGTTCACAATCAGGCCATGCTGGCCCAGGCGTTTGAAGAGCGTGCGGAGGTGGCGTAGGTGCTCTTCGCGGGACGCGCTGGCGACGAGGATATCGTCCAGGTAGTCGTAGACAAAATCCAAGTCGCGCAGGACGCTGTCCATCAGTCGCTGGAACGCCTGAGCCGCATTCTTCAGACCGAAGGCATCCGCAGGAACTCGAAGAGTCCGAATGGCGTGATGACCGCCGTCTTCGGGACGTCCTCCGGCCTGACGGGGACCTGATGGTAGCCGCGTATGAGGTCCACCTTCGAGAAGAAGGACATGCCCGCCAAACGGGCGGAAAAGTCCTGAATGTGGGGGACGGGGTAGCGGTCGGGAGTGGTGGCGTCATTGAGACGGCGATAGTCCCCGCACGGTCGCCATCCCCCGCCGGGCTTCGGCACGATGTGCAGCGGCGACGCCCAAGCACTCTCCGAGCGCCGAACGATGCCGAGTCGCTCCAGGGTAGCGAACGCCGCTTTTGCCACCGCCAGCTTCGTCGGCTCGAGGCGGCGTGCCCGGGCGTAGACCGGTGGCCCGACGGTGGGGATGTGATGGGCCACCCCGTGCTTGACGGCCCCCACCGAGAAGGTGGGCCACGTGAGGGCCGGGAAGCTGGCGAGGAGGCGGGTGAATTCGTCCGCTGCCGGAAGCGTACAGATCAACGTGGCCGGAACCGAACCGTTCGGCAAGCCGCTCGGCGAGCCGCTCATTGAGCTGCTCGACGAGCTGGGCAGCGCACAAGCGAGCGAGCTGAACATCTCGGCCTGGACAAGACGTCTGCGCTTTACGTCGACCAGGAGCCCATTAGCGCACAAGAAGTCCGCGCCAAGCAGTGCCATGGGCACGTCGGCGGTGACGAACGTCCATCGGAAAACCTGCCCTCCGAACCGCAGAGAGAGGCAGCGTTTTCCATACGTACGGATGGGCGTCCTGTTCGCGGCAAGCAGCGCGGGGCCCCCGCCCGCGGCGTGCTTGTCTGACGTACCGGCGGGAACGACACTCACCTGCGCTCCCGTGTCGCACAGGTAACGGCGCCCGGATAAGGTGTCCGTTATGAACAGCAGGCTGCTCGAACGGCCAGCGCTCATCGCCACTATTGAGCGCCGGCCCGGGCGTTTCCCGACCTGTTGAAGGAGCATGGCGGATGACGCTGCCGAGCCTCGTGGCCGAACTTGGCGTGGAACCAGCACCAGGTGGTGGAGCTGGAGGAGTGCGGCTGGCTCCGCCAGGCCTGTGGAGTTGGCGGTTTTCTCCGCGGCGGTGGGCGGGGCGTGGCGGCGGTCACGAGGTGCGTATCAGCATGCTGCATATGCTGTGTAAGCTGATGCTGTGGATCAGCATCATCAGCAGCATCAGCCTCGAGGTCTGTGACGGCCGCACCGACTCTCGCCCGCGTATCCGAAGCCGCGAAGTACCTGTCCGCCGCGGCTGCCAATGCTCGGGGTTCCGTTAGCACGGTCCCGGCCAACACGAGGCGAACCTGCGCTGGAAGTTGGCGACGGAAAAGTGCCCGGAATAGAGAACCAGGGGCTTTGTCGCCCAACAGTGACAGCATATGGTCCATTCGGACCGACGGGCGCGTGTCGCCAAGCTTGGGGAGATCCAGGAGGCGGTCGGCCCGTGCGTCGTCCGTGAGGCCGAACGTGGCTAGGAGTAGCCGCTTGAGTGCCTCGTACTTGCGGCCGTCCGGTGGGTGGCGAAGGATGGACACAACTCGAGCGGCCGTGCCGGGCCCGAGGGAGGCGACGACGTGGCAGTAGCGCGTGTCGTCGCCGGTGAGGCGCCGAAGCTGAAATTTGGCTTTGGCTTGGACGAACCAGACTTTGGCCTGGGCCTCCCAAAATTCGGGAAGTTTAATCGACATTGCGTTGTTGTTTGCCATTGCAATGGCGTCGTGTTCGGAAGGATCGCTACGGCAGATCCAATGTCGAGGTCACCATATGAAGCGCGATGCTGCGCGCGCTAATGCTTACGCAAGGAGCAAGCGGACAACGCGGTTCATAAAAGAGTCTTAATTGAAAGTACTCAAATTGCAGCACTGAGCTGCTCCGGGCTGCGCACCCCATGTATATCTTGAGGCCACGCCTCTCTCTAGGGCGTGGCCGCTGCCCACTTGGTGCGCGGAATGATGTCACCACGCCAGTGGGCTTTCGTGTCCGCCACATATTTATATATATATATTGTTACGGACACGGCTTAGATGTTGTGATGGGCCGAGCGGAATGGCCGCCGTGTTCGCACAGTTTACCCGATTACACTCGAACGTTGGCCAAATCGCGCTATTCTAAATCAATGAAGGAAAGGACACAACGACTGGGATAAATGAAACGACGCAAGGGGTACAGTTCTCAAGACCTCCGGAGGAGGATATAATTGGTGGGGGAGAAAAGGGGTAGATTACAAGGTATGAGGTAAAGCACAGAAGAGATAGGCACTTAGACACAATCTTATCTATCCCAGACAGACCACAGACAAACGGAACAAGACTGACTTACACAGGGATTGATGGCAGGGAAGGACAGGCAGTCGATAGCGCAAGGTGCACCTTGGCTCAGGGACAGGATACAGCTCAGTCCAGTCCAGAGATGCGGGGCGGTGTCACAGCGCTCGGAGGTGGCGTCCTTCTCTGTCCAAGCTGAGGGCGCATCTGACGTCACCTCCCTCTTCCTGCGCATGCTCAGCGGGGAGTGACACGCCCTCGGCTCGTTGGCTCCGCCCCAGATGGAATCGGTCCGCCGCTTCTATTGGGTGCGGGGGGTTACCGGGCTCCGCCCTTGACGAGGAGCTGACAGCGAGCCCCTACGTGGTAACCCCGTCGAGCACATGCTCGATGGCGGCTCGTTGGAAAGGCTTGGTGCCCTTTCAACACCCCCTACCAACCAAGCCGGAGTGAGGCTCCGGAGTGACGCACACTCCCCGCGCCGCCGCCGCTGTTGTTGTTGTTGTTGTTGTTGTACCATGAGGAAGAGCTGCGGGGAGGTATTGGGAGGTCCTAAACTTCCTAACGGTGCCATATAATCACATTCTGGTGCAACGAAGAGTCAGAATTAATGGAAACGAGTCCTTAACTGACATAGACTAAGAATAACTAGCAAGATGTCCTATAGTTGTCTACGTGAGATGCGGTGGACCTGGATGCGACATTTAATGGGGGAAATAGGGGGAGGTCGGGTCTACAGAGTGTTGTTTACAGGAAATGGGACTAGGGAATGGGGGATTGGGGATAGTTGGGAAGTATTGGGGAAATAGGAGAATATTTACAAGCGGATATGGACGGATGCCAATCTCATATCCGCAACATTGCACCCTTCTCTACCTCGGGGCGTCCCGACCCGATAAATTTTTACTTACTTTAGTGTGGCACTCAGATGTAGTTCCCTCTACTATTAACTCAACCCTGAGTGCGACAGTTTTACAGATGTTCACAAATGAGTAAATATGTCCCCCTGCGACGTTGCACCCTTCTCCTCACAGAAACACACCCACAGGATAACCGAATCGCGGAAAGAATCCTCAAACTAAACATACAGCCGGTAGGGAGCATCATTTATACAAGACTACACTGATATTTACACTACGATCCAGGACCTGTTCTTTGAGGAACACATGCAGATGTTATGCATAGAGAGAGCACGCATGCCAGCATCGATACACCAACCCACGAGTGCCCTGTGGCCTTACGGCCTTTAATAATGTGCAGAGCACCCCATCCAAGCACCAAAAGCACCACCCCATACACACAGTCAGCACCATCCGGTGCACCAATAAAGTGTTCATAGTCACCGGTGGTGTCGCAACCGGCCGATGTTCTGCCGCTGGTCTTGCCTTCCTGGAGTGCACTTGGCCTTCTGGCTTCTTTAAAAATAAAGAAAGGCGCCAACCGCGTCCATTTCTAAATTTTGGCCGTCAGGGGGGCCAACTATAAGTGGTTCACCTGTATGGCTTAGGTGCCACGTTGACCCAGAGGTCCATCAACGGGTGGTGCTTGCCCGCAAAAGAACCGGTCCATGGTGGGCGGCCACAAAAATTGCGGTCCATATGGTGTATCGATCCAGGCAGCAAGCAGCGAAAGTACAGGCCCACAACTGCGGAGCCAGCACCTCTCTCTCCTCTCTCTCCGCCCCAAAGCCAGATCCTCGGAGGTGGGGGACAAAAAAAAGACAAGTGAGTAAGGTGGTAAGGGCGCAAAAGTGCACGCAATGCAAGGTAATGCACACTGGGGGCACATGGGAACCAGGTGAGACAGGTACGTTCCTACCGTACGCCCCCCCCCCCACCAGGTAACCTACGTTGCCCCTCCCTTACCCCTTACTGTATCCACAAAACACAACACTACCCATAAACATCTACTTTACAAATCAACAAACGTCCCTACTGTCTTCCCCGTTCCTCCCATAAACCAACTTTGTTGAAAGAAAGGACACTGAAGGTGTCCACAGACAAACGGAACAAGACTGACTTACACAGGGATTGATGGCAGGGAAGGACAGGCAGTCGATAGCGCAAGGTGCACCTTGGCTCAGGGACAGGATACAGCTCAGTCCAGTCCAGAGATGCGGGGCGGTGTCACAGCGCTCGGAGGTGGCGTCCTTCTCTGTCCAAGATGATCCTCGTCTTCTCTCCCTCCTAACCAATCAAATTTGCCATTTCCAACTCAACATCAAAATTTGCCATCACCAATTCATCATCAGTCCCTCCTAGGGAGGGAGAGATGGAATCACCCCAATGTCTCATCCACGTCGTGATACGTCTCACAAATCCACACAGCAATTCTCCCTTCCTGCAACACAGAACAAAAAAAACACAGGTGTGGAGTCATCATCATCACCTCAGGTAAGTGGCTGCGTATGGTGCGACAGGTTCATCAATCCTAACTATTTCCTAAATGACTTTAACAACTTTACATTACCCGGGGTCTTTCCCTGCCAATCCATTGGCCAACTTACACTATGGGTTCTACAAACCAATTCCCATTGACCAAACTGTGGTGCTTCTCAATTTGGGGTCTCACTCCCCCGATTCATCTCCCGGTGCCCTCGCACAATTTCTGGGCTGTGACGTGTAGCTCTCCCAGCAGGTCTACCCACCTGCACACCTCCACCACTGTAGTTGCCACCCGAGCTTACCTGCTCCTCACCCTAACCTAACTAACTGGGGAAGGCCCTCTCGCACTCTCACCCCTCAGTGCCCTCTCTGGCATGGGCTGCCCGATCCACACCCGGGATCCTCAGGCACCCACTGACACTAACGGCTCCCAGAGCCCACCTGCGGCCTCACCTGGCCGACATCCTCACAGTGGTGGAGTGCCCAAACCAACTACACACACTAACAGGCTACACGCCCAGCCATTTCCACAACACTAATGCACCCATCCACAATACCATTCTGCAACCGCACCACAAATGCCAATATCCAACCACAATTTACCTATACCTTCTAACTATTCTTTAAACTACCCTCCCCGGGTACTCGTGAAAGGGGTCCACTCTTCCCCCATCCACACCTTCGCACCATGCACACCACTCCGTACCACTTACTCCATGTATTCCACACACCTGTACTTGCACACCTGTGCTCTCATACTTGGTGCCGCCTGCACCCTTCTCTCCCCCAAGCGCATTCGCGCTGATCCACAACACTCACTACTCATACACCGCTCCACACACCTGTCCAGTTCTCACACAGCATCATCTCATCTAACTACTCCCCTCTGAAACTTGCACTTCCCAGTCGTCCCTTTAAACTATTGCGCTCCCTCGTCATTATAATCCACACTAATCTACCTGCGTCCCCACTACAGGTATCAGTCACTAACTAATCTTAACGTTACCTAATGTCATCTTCGCTAGATCCCTACACACAATATCCTAACCCACCCGGGCTAGTTTTCACTGCCATACACCCCCTAATCTCTAGCGCATTTGCCCCACATGGGAAGGGTGGCAGGGATGCCACCCTTACCCACCGGGCCCATCGCTCATCAATCCCCCAGTCCTCTGGCACTAATAACCCCCCCCTATTCAGAGGTACTGGGTCCCGCCTCGGCATCTAAAGCCGAGGCAATCCACGGGGGCGCCTGCTCGCCGGTGTAAGGCCTTCTAGTTTCCCGGGGTCTGGCGGGGGGGTGTCTGGGGTCGGCTAACCCGCTCCCCCCTGGGCGGAGTTGAGGACCTCAACCGCCG
Organism: Myxine glutinosa; assembly: GCF_964187855.1. Taxonomy (NCBI): domain Eukaryota; kingdom Metazoa; phylum Chordata; class Myxini; order Myxiniformes; family Myxinidae; genus Myxine; species Myxine glutinosa. Next base: position 122,295,568 of record NC_136267.1, on the reverse strand, counting down.
GGGATCATCCCGGCGCGTGGCTCGACAGTGCCGCGCCAGGTGACCCAGACGGTTGCAAGTATAGCACCTCACCTGATAAGGTGCTTGTCTCCGGAATTCCAAATTTTCCCCCCTGAAGGTCCGAATTGGATTACCCGCTCGTGGTCCACCGCGGGCCACTTCCGGGGCCGCCTGCCATGGTCCAGGTCCCGCCAGGCGCTGGTCCACCAGCCTCCGGACCATGCCCGCCAGGTCAGGACTCACGTCGGGGGCGGGCCCCCAAGGGGGTCCTCCCTCCATCGGGGGTCCCACCTGGCGGACCGCCACTGCGTGACGCTCGCTCCCCCGGGCCAGGGGCCTCGCTGCTTCCCAACGGGCTGCAGCGTCAGCCGCCTGGCTCAGAGTCTGCGGGCGCCACATGGCGAGCTGTTGCCGGAGCTCAATATCCGGGAGGGCCTGGATAAAATGGTCCAGCGCCAGGCTTTCCTGGGAATCCGCTGCCATGCTAGCATGTGCGATCCCCACTGCGCGGCGAATGTCGTGGGCAAGTTCCCCGATGGCTTCCTGGGGCTTGCGTTTTCGCAGCGCGAGCTGAGCTTTAACAAGCTCGCTCTGCTGTTCAATGCCGAATCGATTAATTAGGGCGTCGCGGAGGGCTGGCAGGGTGAGAGCACCCGGTGGTAATGCCGTCAGCACCTCCGCCGCCGTGCCGCGCAATGCGGCCACCAGGTGTACTCCACCTTCGTCCTCACCCCAACCATTGCCCTTACACACACAGTCAAACTGCGCCAGGTACGCGCGTAGATCACTCTTGCCGTCATACGGCGCGAGTGGGACCTTGTGGGACCACCTCGTATGCGAGTCGTTGCCCGCCTGCCGGACCCCATGCATCGCCCCTTGCAGGGTCAGCGCGGGGCCAAATGGGCGGGCCCCCACAGTACATTACCCCCAAGGGGCTCTCGTGCCTCCCCTGTCCCTCTAAAAACTACTCCTGTTGGTGTCGATGCATGGGTCACACTTCCGCAACCCGCTACCCATTCCATACCACCACAACCTTGCTCACTCACACCTCGCACCTCTCCCATCACCGGACCCTCTCGCTCGCACCCTCGTTCCATACCCTCCGGACCAGCCATACACCTCACTCTTGGCCTCTCACGAACATCCGGGTCTATCTCGACCCCCAAGCTTATTAAATCACCTGGCGCATCATACGCACGACCATATTGGTCACCACTTACACCGGGTCCTCTTTCTCTTCGCTTCTCCTCCATCACCTGCGAATCCCTCATCTTAATGAGCACATCATCACGATCCGAACACAGACTTTGGACCAATTCTTTTACTTCCTCCTTTATCTCTTTCTTATCTTCTCGCCGTCGCTTCTTAATTTCGCTCACCCCTTCTTCCACTTCTTCTAATTTCTGCTTCACCTCCTTCATCTCCTCGTGCGCCCCCTTAAGTTCTTCCTCTAACTCCACCTTATTTTTTTCTATGTGCTCCCGCACTTCCCGCTCTTTAACCTCCATCACCTCTACCACCTTGTTCATTTTCCTCGTCAGGTCCTCGTGTACCGTCTGACACTCTTTTTTAATTACCCCTACGTCCTTTTTCATCTCCTTCTGTGTCCATTTTAAACCCTCTATTACCGCTGTGTTCTTCTTTACCTGGTCCCCCAACTCCTTTTGTCCCACTGTCAGTTGTTCTACTCCCAGCGTCAACTCCTCTATACCACCTTGCAATTTTACAGTCCCCTTTCTCACCTCCTTCTCCATGCGCTCCTTACAGTGCCTCACCTCCTCGCGCACTCCTCCGACCTCCTCACTCACACCTCTTCTGATCTCCTCTCCCATCACTTGCATCTCCTGCCCAGATGCCACCCTCATCTGCTCCATTTCCTCCCTGTGAGCATCCAATTTAGTTTCTACCCCCATTCTGACCCCCTCTATCTGCTGCCCCATTTTTTAAACTTCCCTTTCCGCTTGGTCCCTCATGTCCCTCAATTTGCCTTCCATACTGTTTTCTAACCCCTCTAACCCCTTTTTCATCCCTTCCATTTGATTCTCTTGAGCGGCCATTCTGTTTTCTACCCCCGTTATCCCCTCCTGTATTTCCCCTAATCTATTGTCTAATCCCTCAAATTTGTTTCCTAATCCCTCTATTCTACTCCCTAACCCTCCGATCTGGGCCCCCATGGCCTCCCTCAATTTCTCGCTATTGGACCCCATCCTTTGTTCTAACCGTTGGCTATTGGCCCCCATGTCCTCCCTCAATTTCTCGCTATTGGACCCCATGTCCTCCCTCAATTTCTCGCTATTCTGGGCCATAAGGGCCTTCATTTGTATTAAAAAAAGGTTCAAATCTACCAGCGGCGCTGCTACGGTCGCGGGCGCGGTCGCCGTAGCCATCTGCGAGGCGCCATTTTGCGCGCCCGTAACCTCGTGCGCGAGGACGCCATTTTGCGAACCTGCCGCCCTCGCTGCTTCGCTCTCCTCATGTCCCTCAATTTGGTCCTGGATCGACCCTGCCTCACTCTCCTCTACCGGAACCCAGCCGTCTTGATCTGCCATAGCGCGACTTTCAAAATTCGGGTTTTTATTTTAAAACAACACAAATTTCACCGTTAATAATTTCGAGCGCGTGAAGCGCGCTTCGGGTCCAATCTCACTTCCTGACACCAATTGTTACGGACACGGCTTAGATGTTGTGATGGGCCGAGCAGAATGGCCGCCGTGTTCGCACAGTTTACCCGATTACACTCGAACATTGGCCAAATCGCGCTATGCTAAATCAATGAAGGAAAGGACACAACGACTGGGATAAATGAAACGACGCAAGGGGTACAGTTCTCAAGACCTCCGGAGGAGGATATAATTGGTGGGGGAGAAAAGGGGTAGATTACAAGGTATGAGGTAAAGCACAGAAGAGATAGGCACTTAGACACAATCTTATCTATCCCAGACAGACCACAGACAAACGGAACAAGACTGACTTACACAGGGATTGATGGCAGGGAAGGACAGGCAGTCGATAGCGCAAGGTGCACCTTGGCTCAGGGACAGGATACAGCTCAGTCCAGTCCAGAGATGCGGGGCGGTGTCACAGCGCTCGGAGGTGGCGTCCTTCTCTGTCCAAGCTGAGGGCGCATCTGACGTCACCTCCCTCTTCCTGCGCATGCTCAGCGGGGAGTGACACGCCCTCGGCTCGTTGGCTCCGCCCCAGATGGAATCGGTCCGCCGCTTCTATTGGGTGCGGGGGGTTACCGGGCTCCGCCCTTGACGAGGAGCTGACAGCGAGCCCCTACGTGGTAACCCCGTCGAGCACATGCTCGATGGCGGCTCGTTGGAAAGGCTTGGTGCCCTTTCAACACCCCCTACCAACCAAGCCGGAGTGAGGACGCACACTCCCCGCGCCGCCGCCGCTGTTGTTGTTGTTGTTGTTGTTGTACCATGAGGAAGAGCTGCGGGGAGGTATTGGGAGGTCCTAAACTTCCTAACGGTGCCATACAATCACATTCTGGTGCAACGAAGAGTCAGAATTAATGGAAACGAGTCCTTAACTGACATAGACTAAGAATAACTAGCAAGATGTCCTATAGTTGTCTACGTGAGATGCGGTGGACCTGGATGCGACATTTAATGGGGGAAATAGGGGGAGGTCGGGTCTACAGAGTGTTGTTTACAGGAAATGGGACTAGGGAATGGGGGATTGGGGATAGTTGGGAAGTATTGGGGAAATAGGGGAATATTTACAAGCGGATATGGACGGATGCCAATCTCATATCCGCAACAATATATATATATATATATATATATATATATATATATATATATATATATATATATATATATATATATATATATATATATATATATATATTGTTACAGACGCGGTTGTGGATGTTGGTTTACCGAGCGGTTTGGTATGACCGCGTCTGCACAGTTTACCCGATTATACTCGAACGTTGGCCGAGTCGCGCTACGCTAAATCAATTGAGGAAAGGACACAACGGCTGGGTTAAAATGACACGACACCAGGGGTACAGTTCTCAAGACCTCCGGAGGAGGTTATAATATGTCGGAACGTTAGATTACAAGGACGAGAGAGACAGCATAGGAAGGTAGGCACTTAAATACGGTCTTATAGTAGCCCCGACAGACGACAGATAAACGGGACAAGACTGACTCACACCGGGATTGATGGCAAGGAAGGGCAGGTAGCCGAGGCTCAAGGTGCACCTTGGCTCAGGGGCAGAATCGACCCGGTCCGGTCCAGAGATGCGGGAGGTCTCTCAGCGCTCGGAGGTGGCGACTGGTTCTCTTTACTTCAAGCTCGGGGCGCATCTGACCTCACATCCGGTAAGTCGCTGCGTATATCCAGCGGGGAGTGACACGCCCTCGGCTCGTTAGCTCCGCCCCAGATGGAATCGGCCCGTTGCTTCTTATTGGGTGCGGGGGGTTACCGGGCTCCGCCCTTGACGAGGGGCCGACAGTCAGCCCCTTCGTGGTAACCCCGTCGGTGCACATGGGCAATGGCGGCTAACCAAGCCGGTGTGAGGACGCACACTCCCCGCGCGCTGTTGTTGTAGTTGTTGTTGTTGTTGTTTCATGAGGAAGATGGGAGGAGGTATGGGGAGGTCCTAAACTCACTACTGGTGCCATACAATCACATTCTGGTGCAACGAAGAGTCAGAATTAATGGGAACGAGTCCTTAACTGACATAGACTAAGAATAACTAGCAAGAGGTCCTATAGTTGTCTATGTGAGATGCGGTGAACCTGGGCACGACAGTTAATGGGGGAAAAAGGGGAAGGTCGGTTCTACAGAGTGTTGTTTACAGACAATGGGACTAGGGAATGGGGGATTGGGGATAGTTGGGGAGTATTGGGGAAATAGGGGAATATTTACAAGCGGATATGGAGGCCAAATCCCATATCCGCAACATTGCACCCTTCTCTACCCTCGGGGCGTCCCGACCCGATAAATTTTTACCTACTTTAGTGTGGCACTCAGATGTAGTTCCCTCTACTATTAACTCTACCCTGAGTGCGACAGTTTTACAGATGTTCACAAATGAGTAAATATGTCCCCCTGCGATGTTACACCCTTCTCCTCACAGAAACACGCCCACAGGATAACCGAATCGCGGAAAGAATTCGCAAACTAAACATACAGCCGGTAGGGAGCATTATTTACAAGACTACGCTGATATTTACATTACGATCCAGGACCTGTTTTTGGAGGAACACATGCAGATGTTATGCATAGAGAGAGCACGCATGCCAGCATCGATACACCAACCCACGAGTGCTCTGTGGCCTTACGGCCTTTAATAATGTGCAGAGCACCCCTTCCAAGCACCAAAAGCACCACCCCATCATGTACAGTCAGCACCATCCGGTGCACCAATAAAGTGTTTATAAATCACCGGTGGTGTCGCAGCCGGCCGATGTTCTGCCGCTGGTCTTGCCTTCGTGTGGTGCACTTGGTGTTCTGGCTTCTTTCAAAAATAAAGAAAGGCGCCAACCGCGTCCATTTCCTATTTGTGGCCATCAGGGGGCCAACTAAAAGTGGTTCACCTGTATGGCATAGGTGCCACGTTGACCCATAGGTCCATCCACGGGTGGTGCTTGGCCGCAAAAGAACTGCGGTCCATTGTGGGTGGCCACCAGAATTGCGGTCCATATGGTGTATCGATCCCGGCAGCAAGCAGCGAAAGTGCAGGCCCACAACTGCGGAGCCAGCACCTCTCTCTCTTCTCTCTCTGCCCCAAAGCCAGACCCTCGGAGGTGGGAGACAAAAGAAGAAGACAAGTGAGTAAGGTGGTAAGGGCGCAAAAGTGCACGCAATGTAAGGTAATGCACACTGGGGGCACATGGGAACCAGGTGAGACAGGTACGTTCCTACCGTACGCCCCCCCCCCCCACCAGGTAACCTACATGGCCCCTCCCTTACCCCTTACTGTATCCACAAAACACAACACTACCCATAAACATCTACTTTACAAATCAACAAACGTCCCTACTGTCTTCCCCGTTCCTCCCATAAACCAAATTCGTCTTCTCTCCCTCCTAACCAATCAAATTTGCCATTTTCAACTCTCATCAAAATTTGCCATCTCCAACTGAACATCAAAATTTGCCATTACCAATTCATCATCAGTCCCTCCTAAGGAGGGAGAGATGGAATCATCCCAATGTCTCATCCACGTCGTGATGCGTCTCACAAATCCTCACAGCAATTCTCATTTCCTGCACACAGAACAAAGAAAACACAGGTGTGGAGTTATCATCATCACCACAGGTAAGTGGCTGCGTATGGTGCGACGGGTTCATCAATCCTAACTATTTCCTAAATGACTTTAACAACTTTACATTACCCGGGGTCTTTTTCCTGCCAAACCATTGGCCCTCTTACACTATGGGTTCTAAAAACCAATTCCCATTGACCAAACTGTGGTGCTTTTCAATTTGGGGTCTCACTCCCCCGATTCATCTCCCGGTGCCCTCGCACAATTTCTGGGCTGTGGCGTGTACCTCTCCCAGCGGGTCTACCCACCTGCACACCTCCACCACTGCAGTTGCCTCCGAGCTTACCTGCTCCTTACCCTAACCTAACTACCTGGGGAAGGCCCTCTGGCGCTCTACCCACTCGGTGCCCTCTCTGGCACTGGGCTACCCGGGTCCGTCCTCCGGATCCTCGGGCCCCACTGACACTAACGGCTCCCAGAGCCCACCTGCGGCCTCACCTGGCCGACATCCTCACAGTGGTGGAGTGCCCAACCAACTACACACACTAACAGGCTACACGCCCAGCCATTTCCACAACACTAATGCACCCATCCACAATACCATTCTGCAACCGCACCACAAATGCCAATATCCAACCACAATTTACCTATACCCTCTACCTAACACTTACACTACCCGCCCCGGGTACTCGTGAAAGGGGTCCACTCTTCCCCCATCCACACCTTCGCACCATGCACACCACTCCGTACCACTTACTCCAACTCTCTCCACACCACTCATTCTCTGCTCCATATATTCCACACACCTGTGCTCTCACACCTGGTGCCACCTGCACCCTTCTCTCCCCAAGCGCATTCGCGCTGATCCACAACACTCACTACTCATACACTGCTCCACACACCTGCCCAGTTGCACACCTGTGCAATCACACCTGTTCAATTCTCAACCACACAGCATCATCTCATCTAACTACTCCCCTCTGAAACTTGCGCTTCCCAGTCGTCCCTTTAAACTATTGCGCTCCCTCGTCATTATCATCCATACTAATCTACCTGCGTCCCCACTACAGGTATCAGTCACTAACTAAACTTAACGTCACCTAATGTCATCTTCTAGGGCCCTATCAATATAACCTAACCCACCCGGGCTAGTTTTCACTGCCATACACCCCATAAGCTATAGCGCATTTGCCCCACATATGGGAAGGGTGGCAGGGATGCCACCCTTACCCACCGTCATACGGCGCGAGTGGGACCTTGTGGGACCACCTCGTATGTGAGTCGCTGCCCGCCTGCCGGACCCCGTGCGTCGCCCCTTTCGGGGTCAGCGCGGGGCCGAACCGGCCGGGCCCCCACAGTACATTACCCCCAAGGGGCTCTCGTGCCGCCCCGGTCCCTCTAACAACTACCCCTGTTGGTGTCGATGCATGGGTCACACTTCCGCAACCCGCTACCCATTCCATACCACCACAACCTTGCTCACCCACACCTCGCACCTCTCGTTCCATACCCTCCGGACCAGCCATACACCTCACTCTTGGCCTCTCACGAACATCCGGGTCTATCTCGACCCCCAAGCTCATTAAATCACCTGGCGCATCATACGCACGACCATATTGGTCACCACTTACACCGGGTCCTCTTCCTCTTCGCTTCTCCTCCATCACCTGCGAATCCCTCATCCGGTTAATGAGCACATCATCACGATCCAAACACAGACTTTGGACCAATTCTTTTATCTCCTCTTTTATCTCTTTCTTATCCCCTCTCCGTCGCTTCTTAATTTCGCTCACCCCTTCTTCCACTTCTTCTAATTTCTGCTTCACCTCTTTTATTCCCCGGTACGTCTCCTCAAGCTCGTCCTCCAAGGCTACCTTGACCGTTTCCATGTGCGTCCTCACCTGCCGGTCCTTCGTCTCCATTACCTCTGTCACCTCGTCCAACCTCGTTGTCAGTCCCTCACGTACCATCTGACATTCCCTCTTCGTCGCTATCAAGTCATCTTTTAGTTCTTTCTGTGTCGCTTTTAACCCTCCTAATACCGCAGTGTTCCTTTGAACCTGCTCCGTTAGTCCTTTTTGTCCCTCCGTCAGCTGTTCCACCTCCTGCGTCAGGTCCTCTATGCCCCCTTGTAACTTTACAGTCCCCTTTCTCACCTCCTTCTCCATGTGCTCCTTACATTGCCTCACCTCCTCGCGCACTCCTCCGACCTCCTCACTCACACCTCTTCTGATCTCCTCTCCCATCACTTGCATCTCCTGCCCAGATGCCACCCTCATCTGTTCCATTTCCTCCCTGTGAGCATCCAGTTTGGTTTCTACCCCCATTCTGACCCCCTCTATCTGCTGCCCCATTTGTTTAACTTCCCTTTCCGCTTGGTCCCTCATGTCCCTCAATTTGCCTTCCATCCTGTTTTCTAACCCCTTTTTCATCCCTTCCATTTGATTCTCTTGAGCGGCCATTCTGTTTTCTACCCCCATTAACCCATTTTTCACCTCTTTTATCCCGTTGTCTAACCCCTCAAATTTGTCGTCTAACTTCCCAAATTTCTTGTCTAACCCCTCACCGGTACCCCTCGCTTCGTCCCTCATTACCCCCATTTGGTTTCCCATTACCCCCAATTGCTCACTCCGAGCCCTCGCTTCGTCCCTCATTGACATTGCCCTCCTCATTCTGTTTTCCATTTCTTCATTATTCTTGTCCATATGGGCCTTCATTTGTATAAAAAAAAGGTTCAAATCCATCGGCGGCGCTACTACGGTCGCGGGCGTGGACGCCGTGGCCACCTCGTGCGCGACGACGCTATTTTGCGACCCTGCCACCCTCACTGCTTCGCTCTCCTTATGTCCCTCATTTTGGTCCTGGATCGACCCTGCCTCACTCCCTACTACCGGAACCCAGCCGTCTTGGTCTGCCATAGCGCGACTTTCAAAATTCGGGTTTTTATTGTTTTTTGTAAAACACAATCAAATTTCGCTGTTATAATTTCGAGCGCGTGAAACGCGCTCCGGATCGAATCCCACTTCCCGACACCAAATGTTACCCTAACGGTACAATTGGTGTTCCAAAATTTGGGCCTAACAAATTTAGTCCCAGGTCCGAATCCAACTCCTCGACACCAAATGTTACAGACGCTGTTGTGGATGTTGGTTTACCGAGCGGTTTGGTATGACCGCGTCTGCACAGTTTACCCGATTATACTCGAACGTTGGCCGAGTCGCGCTACGCTAAATCAATTGAGGAAAGGACACAACGGCTGGGTTAAAATGACATGACACCAGGGGTACAGTTCTCAAGACCTCCGGAGGAGGTTATAATATGTCGGAACGTTAGATTACAAGGACGAGAGAGACAGCATAGGAAGGTAGGCACTTAAATACGGTCTTATAGTAGCCCTGACAGACGACAGATAAACGGGACAAGACTGACTCACACCGGGATTGATGGCAAGGAAGGGCAGGTAGTCGAGGCTCAAGGTGCACCTTGGCTCAGGGGCAGAATCGACCCGGTCCGGTCCAGAGATGCGGGAGGTCTCTCAGCGCTCGGAGGTGGCGACTGGTTCTCTTTACTTCAAGCTCGGGGCGCATCTGACCTCACATCCGGTAAGTCGCTGCGTATATCCAGCGGGGAGTGACACGCCCTCGGCTCGTTAGCTCCGCCCCAGATGGAATCGGCCCGTTGCTTCTTATTGGGTGCGGGGGTTTACCGGGCTCCGCCCTTGACGAGGGGCCGACAGTCAGCCCCTTCGTGGTAACCCCGTCGGTGCACATGGGCAATGGCGGCTAACCAAGCCGGTGTGAGGACGCACACTCCCCGCGCGCTGTTGTTGTAGTTGTTGTTGTTGTTGTTTCATGAGGAAGATGGGAGGAGGTATGGGGAGGTCCTAAACTCACTACTGGTGCCATACAATCACATTCTGGTGCAACGAAGAGTCAGAATTAATGGGAACGAGTCCTTAACTGACATAGACTAAGAATAACTAGCAAGAGGTCCTATAGTTGTCTACGTGAGATGCGGTGAACCTGGGCACGACAGTTAATGGGGGAAAAAGGGGAAGGTCGGTTCTACAGAGTGTTGTTTACAGACAATGGGACTAGGGAATGGGGGATTGGGGATAGTTGGGGAGTATTGGGGAAATAGGGGAATATTTACAAGCGGATATGGAGGCCAAATCCCATATCCGCAACTATATATATATATATATATATATATATATATATATATATATATATATATATATATATATATATATATATACACTAGCTTGGCTCGGCTCGCTGCACTCGCCTCACCACGCGTCGTTACTGAGGAACGGGCTTAATTTAGCTGAGGATAATGACTGTACCTGAGTTGCTGTGTTGTCATGATTTACAGCAATCATAATACAAACAATTATTTTGCACAAATTTATTTGTAGTGTTTGTGATATTACATTTTTATAAGCAATTTAGGTTGAAGATTTAGGTTGAAAAAATATATAAAATTCAAAAAAGAACCCCTCAGCACATACATACGGGAGGGGTAGGTGCAGACTGGAAGTTTGGGATGATTACACCTCACCACCACGTAATTCAAAACACCTCACGACCACGTAATTTTAAAAACCTCACCACCAAGTAATTCAAAACACCTCACCACCAAGTAATTCAAAACACCTCACCACCACATAATTAAAAACACCTCACCACCAAGTAATTCAAAACACCTCACCACCATGTGATTCAAAACACCTCACCACCAAGTAATTCAAAACACCTCACCACCACATAATTCAAAACACCTCACCACCAAGTAATTCAAAACACCTCACCACCACGTGATTTAAAAACACCTCACCACCACATAATTCAAAATACCTCATGCCCACATGATTCAAAACCACCACCACGTTATTAAAAACACTTCACAACCACGGAAACAAAAGTTTCAGGGAGTAATTCAGTGACAACAGACACTGCCCAGATGTGTAGATATATCTATATATATAAAGCAGTAAAGTATGTTTGTTTGTTTGTTTGTTTGTCCTCTTATAACTCGAGAACTACTCATCGCAGAGAAAAACCAAAGGCATATTCGGAATCAGTACGTCTCAGAGCAACTACAGCACACCGTAAATTTAAAAAAACTTCGGGTTTTAAAATTAGCGTATTAGCGCAGAAGCGCTAGCAGAAGAGGGAGGGAATCGAAGGGAGGGAGCGCAGCGCTCCCTCTAGCACCACTGTATGTTCGTTTAATACGTACGCGCTTTGATGGGCGGGGCGTATGGCGTTCATGAAATGGTCGAATGCGGAAGTGCTTGAAGCCGTTTCGAGCGACTCGCACAATCTCTTGTCATGGTCCACAAGATTATCACAGAGACGTGCAGCTTCCAGCATTACGAGATATGATCGAGACCTAACTTTTGAGACCGGTCCCAGCCTTCTAGGCCCCGTGGTTGGTTCAGACGACCCCGACAAAGGACGTGTTGGATTTTATCGCGAGCCGATTCGAGCGCCGACGTGCCGGCGAACAAAACCAGTCATATCTTTTTAACGCGTGGTTCGATTTTTACAAAATAAACTTTTTCTTGAAGGGCTGAACCGTGCGCTCACAACTATATTGAGTTTGACCCTGGGAGAGCCGTTTTGCGCCGGCAAAGGCGCCTTGTTTTCCGTGATGACCATGTCGTGCTGCATTGATTACCATAAATTATAATATATTACCGGCGGCGCGTTCCGTGACGTCACGGCTCACTTAATTGCAATTATCTCTGGGATTCCTTGGCCGAATCGTACCAACTTCTATATACTGTATATAAAGCAGTAAAGTATGTTTGTCCTCTTATAACTCGAGAACTACTCATCGCAGACAAAAACCAAAGGCATATTCGGAATCAGTACGTCTCAGAGCAACTACAGCACACCTTAAATTTTAAAAAACTTCGGGTTTTAAAATTAGCGTATTAGCGCAGAAGCGCTAGCAGAAGAAGGAGGGAATCGAAGGGAGGGAGCGCAGCGCTCCCTCTAGCGCTTCGCAGCGCCAGCGCTTCTGTTAGCGTAATTAGCGTATTTCGGAACGTTAATTTTTCAACTTCATTATTCGGAATCAGTACATCCCAGAGAAACTTCGTAATGTTAATTTTTCAACTTCATCCGATTGACATGGGACCAACGGCATGTGACAGAGAGTGAAACATACATGCTACATTTATTTGACGACAATGAGTTCCGACTTCCTTCCGGGTTCGTGCTGCCAACCCTGTTAGGCGCCTCTTGCGGCACACAGGGAATTACCAGTGAACTGGTACTCAATTTGCCGACCTCGGTAGGATGACAGGCTGAGTCAACCCCCCCTGGTGTTAAGGGGGAGGAGGAGGGAGGGGGGACGAGGAGGGGAGGGGGAACGGGGGGGGGGGGGAGTGGGAGGGGGGAGGGGGGGAGGGGGAGGTGAAGGGGGGAGGGGAAGGGGGAGGGGGGGAGGGAGGGGGAGGTGGAGGGGGGAGGGGCCCGCTCCCCCTCCAACCACCTGCCCCCACCCCTTGTCCTGCCATCCCCTGTCTCGGTTCTCCCCAATCTCTCCTACTGACCTCTGAACTCCTCTTCGGAATGAAAACTGCCACCTGCACTCTTGACCCCCATCCCCTCCAGCTTTGTCAAAGCCTCCCTCCCTGCTCTCTCTCCACTTATCATTGCAACAATAAACTCCTCCCTGTCTACAGGCATCGTCCCACCTTCCCTCAAAATTGCTGCTGTTACCCCCATTCTAAAAAAACCTGGTCTAAACCCTGACACCCTAAACAACTTCAGACCCATCTCCAACCTACCCTTTCTGTCAAAAGTTTTGGAACGCGCTGTAGCCACTCAACTCAAACATCATCTCTCTGCCAATAACTTGTATGAAACATTCCAATCCGGATTCTGCTCCAACCACAGTACTGAAACTGCTCTCCTCAAAATCACCAACGACCTTCTCCTCTCCTCTGACGCTGGCAACCTCAACATTCTCGTCCTCCTCGACCTCAGCGCTGCCTTTGACACCATCGATCACACTATCCTCCTCACCCGACTTGAATCCACCTTTAACGTCACCGGCACTGCCCTCTCTTGGATTAAATCATACCTCTCTGACAGATGCCAGTTCATCTCCATCAATAACTGCAAATCCCCCACTGCTCCCCTCCCCCAAGGTGTCCCCCAAGGTTCAGTTCTTGGCCCCCTCCTCTTCATCCTTTACCTGTCCCCGCTCGGTCACTTAATCCGCCGTCATGGTCTCCAATTCCACTGCTTCGCCGATGACATCCAGCTTTTCATCTCCACCAAGTCCGTCTCCACCGACACCCACTCTATCCTGACAAACTGCATCACTGAAATAAAATCCTGGCTTCAAATCAACTTCCTCAAGCTTAACTGTGATAAATCTGAAATAATCATCATTGGCCCAAAAACGCTCACAAAATCCACCCATAACTTTGCCCTCAACATCGACGGTATCCCAGTATCCACCTCCCCTCACATCCGGAATCTTGGCGTCATCTTTGACCAAACCCTTTCCTTCGACAAATACACTAAACAGATCACAAAGTCAGCCTTCTTTCACCTGAAAAACATTGCCCGTCTCCGCTCATCCCTCTCCTCCACGGCTGCAGAAACCCTCATCCACGCCTTCATCACCTCCCGTCTGGACTACTGCAATAGCCTCCTCTATGGTTCACCCTCAAAAATCACCAATAAACTCCAATACATTCAGAACTCCGCTGCCCGTCTACTCACTCATTCCCGGGACCCGTGACCACATCACCCCCGTCCTTTACAAGCTTCACTGGCTCCCCATCCCCCAGAGAATCCAGTACAAAATCCTCCTCTTGACATACAAAGCCCTCCATAACCTGGCCCCATCCTACCTGGCTGACCTCCTCTCCAGACACACTCCCACCCGCAACCTCCGCTCTGCTGGTACCAACCTCCTGACCCCCCTCCATCCGGACCAAATTCAGATCCTGGGGGGACAGGGCCTTCTCCATCGCTGCTCCCACCCTCTGGAAACTCACTACCTCACACCATCAGAGACTCCTCCTCACTCACCACATTCAAAACATCACTAAAGACCCACCTGTTCAACGCTGCATTCAACATTCAACCCACAGCATTTAACCCCTGACTATCTCTTCTCCTTCTCCCTCCTTTTGCTTTAAATATTTCCCTATTGATTCTTGTCTTGTCTTTTTGATTCTTGTCTTATATATATGCCGTATATCGCTGCTGTTTGTTTTCTTGATTCTTGTCTTTTTGCAATTGTTGTTTTCATGTATTGTTATGCATTATGTTTTCCACTCTGTCAAAGCGCCTTTGGGCTTCTGGAAAAGCGCTATACAAAATAAATGAATTATTATTATTATTATATATACTGTATGTATATATATATATATATATGTATATATATATATATATATATATATATATATATATATATATATATATATATATATATATATATATATATATATATACAGTCACATGAAAAAGTAAGTACAACCCATGTAAAGTTTTGACTTTTTCAACATATTTCAACATACAGCGACAGTCACGTGAAAAAGTAAGTACACCCCCATGTAAAGTTTTGACTTTTTCAACATATTTCAACATACAGCTAGGTGATCTTCATCTATCTATAATTCCAGTAATCTCTGTACGTTTGTACGTTTGTACGTTTGTACGTTTGTACGTTTGTACGTCTGTTTGTCTGTGACCGCTGTTTCTCGACAACCACGGGTCCGATATACTTTTAACTTGCCAGGTATATTGCTGGGGACCCGAGGATGTGCCTTTTCAAGGTTTCATATTAATCGGACAATTACTTACCGAGCTATGTCCAAAAAACGATTCAACCAATCAGAGAGCAGCGAACGATCGCGTGTGCCGAACGTGGAGGACACACTCTGCCTCGGATGGCACATTTGAGAGCGTATTCATTTATTTCACGTTTGCAAACTATGTTGGCGTTAAACTATGTTTTAAAACTAATAAAACCGAATTTGCGATTCATTCGCTTTCCTGCGCGTTTGTGCACGCGATGGCGATTTCTTTACCAAACTCCGGAAGCCGTTCGCTTTGGACCAAACCATTGCATGTAAATAGAGGGGGGGGGATTGTCACCGTACTCGCAAGCCGTTCGCTTTGGACCAAACCATTTCATGTAAATAGAGGGGGGGGATATAATTTTAGATATCTATCTATAATTCCAGTAATCTCTGTACGTTTGTACGTTTGTATGTTTGTCTGTGACCGCTGTTTCTCGACAACTACCGGTCCGATATACTTGAAACTTGCCAGGTATATTGCTGGGGACCCGAGGATGTGCCTTTTCAAGGTTTGACATTAATCGGACAAGTACTTACCGAGCTATGGCGATTTAGCCGTTCGCCGTTCGCTTTGGCGTTGCGAATGGACCAAACCATTCATGTAAATAGAGGGGGGGGGGGGTTCTGTGGTCGTTCGCTTTGGCTTTGCGAATGGACCAAACCATTCATGTAAATAGAGGGGGGGGGGGGGTTCTGTGGTCGTTCGCTTTGGCTTTGCGAATGGACCAAACCATTCATGTAAATAGAGGGGGGGGGGGGGTTCTGTGGTCGTTGCGAATGGACCAAACCATTCACATCGAATCATCGAATCACATCGAATGGACCAAACCGTTCGCTTTGGACCAAACCATTGCATGTAAATAGAGGGGGGGGTTCTGTGGTCGTTGCGAATGGACCAAACCATTCATGTAAATAGAGGGGGGGGGGGGGTTCTGTGGTCGTTACTGCCACGTGGTTTCAAAGTTTTTTTTTGTTGTTGTTGTTTGCACGCATGTTTTTTTGCACCCACGTACGGGCACGCCCTAGGATGTTTACACACACACACCCCTACACAAATTTTTTTTTTTTTTTTTTTTTGGCAAGGAACGGGCACCCACGTACGGGCACGTCCTAGCTTATATATAGTACGGGCATGCCCTAGTCTATCTATAATTCCAGTAATCTCTGTGTGAATGTCTGTGTGTCTGTGTGTTTGTCTGTGACCGCTGTTTCTCGACAACTACCGGTCCGATATACTTGAAACTTGCCAGGTATATTGCTGGGGACCCGAGGATGTGCCTTTTCAAGGTTTCATATTAATCGGACAAGTAGTTACCGAGCTATGTCCAAAAAACGATTCAACCAATCAGAGAGCAGCGAGCTATCACGTGTGCCGAACGTGCCGAACAGACTCTGCCTCGGACGGCACATTTGAGAGCGTATTCATTTATTTCACGTTGGCAAACTATGTTGGCGTTAAACTATGTTTTAAAACTAATTAAAACTAATTTGCGATTCATCGTAACTGCGATATGCGACCTTCCGGACAGTCAAATGAGGACGTCACTTCCGGACTTACGGATAGTCATAGTGACGACGTACTGATGCTGAACGTGGCGAGCAGACGCTGCCTCGGACGGCACATTTGAGAGCGTATTCATTTATTTGACGTTGCAATCTGTGTTGATTGTTGTAAGGTACGATCGATTGTAGTACACGTTTATAATAACTCTGCCGATACAGGCCCGATTAACTGCAGCGCCATCCGAGCTGCGGCGTCGGGACGATACATTCATTGTACGGTCACATCACGCACTTACGGGCACGCCCCTGGGCCCATGGGCACGCCCATGCATGCATGGGCGAAGACATTTTTTTTTTTTTTTTTGGCAAGGAACGGGCACCCACGTACGGGCACGTCCTAGTCTATCTATAATTCCAGTAATCTCTGTATGTCTGTATGTATGTCTGTGTGTCTGTGACCGCTGTTTCTCGACAACCACGGGTCCGATATACTTGAAACTTGCCAGGTATATTGCTGGGGACCCGAGGATGTGCCTTTTCAAGGTTTCATATTAATCGGACAAGTAGTTACCGAGCTATGTCCAAAAAACGATTCAACCAATCAGAGAGCAGCGAGTTATCACGTGTGCCGAACGTGGCGAACAGACTCTGCCTCGGACGGCACATTTGAGAGCGTATTCATTTATTTCACGTTGGCAAACTTTGTTGCCGCTATGTTGGCGTTAAACTATGTTTTAAAACTAATTAAAACTAATTTGCGATTCTTTCGCTTTCCTGCGCGTTTGTGCACGCTATGGCGATTTCTTTACCAAACTCCGCAAGCCGTTCGCTTTGGACCAAACCATTTCATGTAAATAGAGGGGGGGGATTGTCACCGTACTCGCAAGCCGTTCGCTTTGGACCAAACTATTTCATGTAAATAGAGGGGGGGGGATTGTCACCGTACTCGCAAGCCGTTCGCTTTGGACCAAACCATTTCATGTAAATAGAGGGGGGGGGATTGTCACCGTACTCGCAAGCCGTTCGCTTTGGCTTTGCGAATGGACCAAACCATTTCATGTAAATAGAGGGGGGGGGGGGATATAATTTTAGATATATATATAGTACGGGCATGCCCTAGTTTCAACAATATTGACAGATAAAGGTGATATAATCTATCTATAATTCCAGTAATCTCTGTGTGTCTGTGACCGCTGTTTCTCGACAACCACGGGTCCGATATACTTGAAACTTGCCAGGTATATTGCTGGGGAACCGAGGATGTGCCTTTTCAAGGTTTCATATTAATCGGAGAAGTAGTTACCGAGCTATGTCCAAAAAACGATTCAACCAATCAGAGAGCAGCGAGCTATCACGTGTGCCGAACGTGGCGAACAGACTCTGCCTCGGACGGCACATTTGAGAGCGCATTCATTTATTTCCCGTTGGCAAACTATGTTGGCGCTATGTTGGCGTTAAACTATGTTTTAAAACTAATTAAAACTAATTTGCGATTCTTTCGCTTTCCTGCGCGTTTGTGCACGCTATGGCGATTTCTTTACCAAACTCCGCAAGCCGTTCGCTTTGGACCAAACCATTTCATGTAAATAGAGGGGGGGGGGGGGGGTTGTCACCGTACTCGCAAGCCGTTCGCTTTGGACCAAACCATTTCATGTAAATAGAGGGGGGGGGGGGATTGTCACCGTACTCGCAAGCCGTTCGCTTTGGACCAAACCATTTCATGTAAATAGAGGGGGGGGATTGTCACCGTACTCGCAAGCCGTTCGCTTTGGCTTTGCGAATGGACCAAACCATTTCATGTAAATAGAGGGGGGGGGATATAATTTTAGATATATATATATAGTACGGGCATGCCCTAGTATAACAAATATCATGAAAAATTTACATTTTGTAGTCCATTGTATCATTTATATAAACATAAATGAAAATTTCGCATGTGGAAAAAGTAAGTACACCCCTACATTTATCACTACTTCAAATACCTAAAATTAGAATCAGGTGCACCAGCTCAGGTGCAAATGATTAGAACATCGTTAGAAAGGATCTTGGAGGAACCTGTCTCATTTAAACCTCAGACATTTAGTTTGGTTTGCTCTTTGTTGTTGAAGTGCGTGGCGTCACCATTCCAAGATCAAAACAGCTCTCTGAGGCCTTCAGAAAGAAGGTTATTGATGCCTACGAGTCTGGGAAGGGATTTAAAAAGATCTCCAAACAATTTGAAATCAATCATTCGACTGTCCGGAAGATCATCTAAAAGTGGAGAAGTTTTCCAAACAACTGCCAACTTGTTCAGGCCAGGCCGCCCCAGCAAGTTCAGCCCGAGAGCAGACCGCAAGATGCTGAAAGAAGTCTCTAAGAATCCCAGAATGTCATCACAGGACCAACAGGTAGCTGTTGCCACTGTTGATGTCAAAGTGCATGAGTCTACCTTTAGAAAGAGGCTGCACAAATTTGATCTACATGGGAGGTGTGCCAGGAGGAAACCTTTGCTGTCCAGAAAGAACATCAGGGCAAGACTAAAGTTTGCCAATGAACACCTCGGCAAAGACCAGCACTTCTGGAACAATGTGCTCTGGACAGATGAGTCAAAGGTAGAGCTATTTGGCCACAGTACCAGAAGACATGTTTGGCGAAAACCAAAAACAGCATTTGACCACAAGAACCTGATACCAACTGTAAAGCATGGTGGTGGAAATATTATGGTTTGGGGCAGCTTTGCTGCATCAGGGCCTGGTCAGCTCACCATCATAGAATCCACGATGAATTCTTCATTGTACCAGAGGGTGCTTGAGGATAATGTGAGGCCATCTGTCAGAAAGTTGAAGCTCAGCCGAAGGTGGACCTTGCAACATGACAATGACCCTAAACATATCAGTAAATCCACCAACGAATGGCTGAAAAGAAAGAAATGGAGGGTTCTGGAATGGCCAAGTCAAAGCCCGGATCTAAATCCCATCGAGATGTTGTGGGGGGATTTGAAACGAGCTGTGCATGCAAGAAACCCCTCAAACATCGCACAGCTGAAAGAATTCTGCATGGAGGAGTGGGCAAAAATTTCTCCCAGTCAATGTCAGAGACTGGTAGACAGTTATAAGAAACACCTACTTGTTGTTGTTTCTGCCAAATGGGGCAATACCACCTATTAGAGCCAAGGGTGTACTTACTTTTTCCACATGCGAAATTTGCATTTATGTTTATTTAAATTATACAATGGACTACAAAATGTAAATGTTTCATGATATTTGTTATATTATATCACCTTTATCTATCAATATTGTTGAAATGAGGATCAAATGGCTGTATGTTGGAATGTGTTGAAAAAGTCAAAACTTTACATGGGGTGTACTTACTTTTTCACGTGACTGTATATGTGTGTGTGTATCTTTATGTCCGTGTGTATGTATATGTGTGTATGTATATATATATATATAATTATATATATACGTGTGTGTGTATATATATATATACATGTGTGCATATATATATATATATGTGTGTGTGTGTGTATATATGTATATATATACATATATATATATATATATATATATATATATATATATATATGTGTGTATGTGTGTGTGTGTGTGTGTGTGTGTGTGTGTGTGTGTGTGTGTGTGTGTGTGTGTGTGTGTGTGTGTATACATATATATGTATATGTATATATATATATATATTGTTGTGGATATGAGAATTGTGTTTTTTTTGTGTAGTACATTGTAAAATATCACCCTCCTTCCTCCAGTTGTGTATAAAGGTCAAAGTGCGTCCTGTAATTAGGTCATTAACAATCACGTTAGCCAATCATAGATTTCCTCCTTGTTGGTAGTTTATTTCCTTATTCTATGTAGGTTCAGGCTGTGGCTTCCATTAATTGACACTCCATTGCACCGAATTCAAATAGACAGATCCCCTTTCATTCCCATTCCCAAAGCCTCTACTGCCAACTGCATTTGCCGCCATAACGGCGTGGTCAGCTCGGGGAAGAAGTGCGTGCCCGGCCATCGTCATCAAGGGTGGAGCCAGAGAGCCTGTGCCCACCAATCGGACTGCGGAGAGCGACCCGATGGGCGTTTCCTGGAGGCCGGCGGCTTGATCGCCCGAGGCGTTATATAAGCACGCACGGAAGCCTTTGGGGGAGTTCTAAGAGTTGCGCCAGAGACGGCAGATGATCCCAGACGAGCCCTCGGAGAAAGAAAGGAGACGCGTCCTGAGGTGAGCCAGAGAAGCAGCTTTGGCTCCACCAGCAGTTTGGCTCCACCAGCAGTTTTGGCTCCACCAGCAGTTTGGCTCCACCAGCAGTTTTGGCTCCACCAGAAGTTTGGCTCCACCAGCAGTTTGGCTCCACCAGCAGCTTTGGATCCACCAGCGGTTTGGCTCCACCAGCGGTTTGGCTCCACCAGCAGTTTTGGCTCCACCAGTAGTTTTGGCTCCACCAGCAGTTTGGCTCCACCAGCAGTTTGGCTCCACCAGCAGCTTTGGCTCCACCAGGCAGCGTGGGCTCCACCAGGCAGCTTCGACCCGTTACCCCGCGGGAGCCAGATTGCGGTGGCATCGGTGGCCGTCGAGGTCCAGCCCGACGTCCCGTGCGGGATCAAGCTCCAGCCAGCTCCGTGCCTTCCTCCCCTTCTCTGCCGTCCCAAACCATTCCAGCCAATCGTTCCTGCCTCCATTCCCCATTCGTGTGAGTCCGTCTTTGTTTGTTCTGTCCTGGGTTAAGTAAGACTGCATAGGTAAGCTAAGTTTCACTGTGTCCTTCTGGTCCGTCCCTCTTTCTGCCTTTATTTTATTATCCTTCCTTCTCCTTGGTTTCTTTTGGTTGTAAATAGTAATAAATCCTATTCGTATTTCCTACCTCTTGTCTTCTTCTTCTTCACATCCGTCGTCTTTGTCTTTTCCAAATTGAATACCGGTGGCACAATTTGGCCAACGTTTAAGGAATCGGGTCTAGTCTTGGTAAACGGCTCACGCCGCGGTTCGCTTCGCTCGGCGCAACATCCATTATGCTGCGGCCGTGAGCGGGGGGTGTTCCTTCGCGTACCGGGAAGCGCTGGTATTTAGGTCATAGGACTTGTGGGCCTAAAACCCTACCCAGCGCCGACCGGGCGTGGCGTCATACCCCCGGGACCACGTCGGTCAGTAACAGACGAGGGGCTTAATCCTCCCTCGATAACGGGAACCGAGGCCGACGTCGGGTTCCGCAACAATATATATATATCTATGTAGATATATATATATATATATATATATATATATATATATATATGTATTTGTGTGTGTGTGTGTGTGTATACAGTGCATTCAGAAAGTATTCAGACCCCTTCACTTTTTTCACATTTTGTTAAGTTGCAGCCTTGTGCTGAAATAGTTTAAATTTATTTTTCCCCTCATCAATCTGCACTCAATACCCCATAATGACAAAGAGAAAACAGGATTTTAGAAAGTTTTGCAAATTTATGAAAAAGAAAAATCTGAAATATCACATTGACATAAGTATTCAGACCCTTTGCTATGACACTTTAAATTTAGCTCAGGTGCCTCCCATTTCTCTTGATCATCTTTGAGATGTTTCTACACCTTGATTGGAGTCCTCCTGTGGTAAATTCAATTGATTGGACATGATTTGGAAAGGCACACACCTGTCTATAAAAGGTCTCACAGCTGACAATGCATATCAGAGCAAAAACCAAGCCATGACGTCGAAGGAACTGCCTGCAGAGCTCAGAGACAGGATTGTATCGAGGCACAGATTTGGGGAAGCCTACAAAAAAAATTCTGCTGCATTGAAGGTTCCCAAGATCACAGTGGCCTCCATAATTCTTAAATGGAAGATGCTTGGAACAACCAGGATCCTTCCTGGAGCTGGCCGCCCGGCCAAACTGAGCAATTGGGGGAGAAGGGCCTTGGTAAGAGAGGTGACCAAGAACCCGATGGTCACTCTGGCTGAGCTCCAGAGATCCGGTGTGGAGTTGGGAGAAACTTCCAGAAGGACAACCATCACTGCAACACTCCACCGATCTGGGCTTTATGGCAGAGTGGCCACTGGCCAGACGGAAGCCTCTCCTCAGTGAAAGACACATGAAAGCCCACAGAATCTTGTTTCTCACAGTCTGCGAGTCCTTTAAGTGCTTTTTTGCAAGCTCCAAGCGGGCTTTCATGTGTCTTTTCAGCATCAGGCTGCAACATAACAAAATGTGAAAAAAGTGAAGGGGTCTGAATACTTTCTGAATGCACTTTAACTGATCGTATACAGGGTGGAATTTGTGTAATTGTAAAATTCTCGCATCAGCTGTGTGTTTAACTCCTACTTCTTGACCTATATTCCTCAAATACCTTTCTGGGCTCCTTGCAAACACTTATCAAGCAACATCATTTTCATAGGTATTGAAATTTGTAGAGGAGCGAGGATGACGAGTCCAAGGTCTATCAGCTACACTTTCAGTCTCTTTCAAATGCTGCAACACTTTACCAACCAATCGCTGACTTGGAAATGGCGTATCATGGTGTTGTTCATGGAATAACTGACATTCCCTCCTCTGGCTATTATGAGAAACATGTAGCAAAAAAGTCCCAACTTCTCTTGAACTGTGTAGTCACCCATCCCTTCAATTAATTGAAACACATATTTAAAACAAATTAACACAAATACAAATGAGAACGGACTTTTGATACTACATTTATGTTGAAGTGTATCACATGAAGGCGAGTCCAGTAAAGGCAAAATGTTTAATCACCATTCAACACTTGCGTTACAAGCCAGCCGTCATCACACCCAATCTCCCGCTCGCCCCGCCCCTTCCCGGAAGCCCAACTTTGCTCCAGATCAGGGACATCTGCCCAAATACCGTAAAGCACAACCGTCGTCTGGAGCGAGAAGAACGACGGAGCACTCCCTCTTCTATTGATGCCACAGGAGGTGATAGTTCACTTTCCTCCACAGCAGGAATTCCCTGGAAAGCATCCTTGCGAGGGCCTTCTGGAGTGGGGCCCTGATATTCTGTCGCTCTATCCAGGATGGTCGTCCCTACAGACAGTTCCAGTGGATCCGGTATGTCACTGGTTAAATCAGAGGATGCCAGTCTCACATGATCCACATGTCTCCTGACATTCCGGACATCCAAGAGTTTCACGATAAGAGACGAACCAAATTTCTCCAGCACGGACCCCCCAACCAGCGATTACCCCGACTGAAATTGAGCACATACACGCGTTCTCCCACATTAAAAAACCTCTTCTTCGAGTGTCTGTCATGCCAGGACTTCTGCTTCACTTGGACCTTGCCGACCTTTGCATACTCATCCGGCTGTAACAGGTCCAGGTGGGTTCTCAACTTCCTTCCCATAAAAAGCTCCGAGGGTGACCTCCCAGTGGTCGAGTGGGGTGTTACGCGGTATTTGAAAAGGAATCGGGCCACTCTCGACTCGATGCTACCCTGACTGAGCTTTGACATACCTCCCTTGAATGTTTGCACAGAACGTTCAGTCAAACCATTGGACCCAGGATGGTATGGTGCTGAGGCAAGATGGATGATTCCATAGGCATTCAGAAACCTATGAATTTCACTACTTGTGAATGATTGACCATTATCTGACACAAGAGTTGTGGTTAATCCATGGGTAGCAAATGAGGTCCATAGTTTGCTGATTGTTGCCTCGGATGAGATTGTTGTCATGGGGTGCACGTCCTTCCACTTAGAATGGGCATCCATAATGACCAGTGACATTTTGCTCAAATATGGCCCAGAAAAGTCAATGTGTATATGCTCCCAAGGTTTCTGAGGCTATTCCCAAGGATGCATTGGTGATGGCGCCGGCAACTTTGCATTCGCCTGACATGAGGAGCAGTTGTGAACTGTCCCCTCGATATCTAGATTGGAATTCGGCAACCAAACATAGCTCCAAGCAAACGCCTTCATTCGCACTATTCCAGGGTGTGCCTCATGGAGCATTTCCAGCACTTTAGATCTCCTTGGAGGGGGCACCACGACCCTGCTACCCCACAACATCACATCATCTTGAAAACTCAGTTCAGATTTGCGCAGTGAATATGCCTGGAGCTTTGTATCTGCCGAGACAGGTCAACCATTAGTTATGCAGCAACGTACACGTGACAAAATAGGGTCCCGATTCGTCCACTGACGAATCTCTTCATAGTAAGGGAAACATATGAAAATCTGTTAACTAAATTGTTACCAAAAAATTTCTTCACCAATATGTTTGTAAAGGTGTGTAATAACATCTATCTATAATTCCAGTAATCTCTGTGTGTGTGTGTGTATGTCTGTGTGTCTGTGACCGCTGTTTCTCGCCAACCACGGGTCCGATATACTTGAAACTTGCCAGGTATATTGCTGGGGACCTGAGGATGTGCCTTTTCAAGGTTTCATATTAATCGGAGAAGTAGTTACCGAGCTATGTCCAAAAAACGATTCAACCAATCAGAGAGCAGCGAGCTATCACGTGTGCCGAACGTGGCGAACAGACTCTGCCTCGGACGGCACATTTGAGAGCGTATTCATTTATTTCACGTTGGCAAACTATGTTGGCGCTATGTTGGCGTTAAACTATGTTTTAAAACTAATTTGCGATTCTTTCGCTTTCCTGCGCGTTTGTGCACGCTATGGCGATTTCTTTACCAAACTCCGCAAGCCGTTCGCTTTGGACCAAACCATTTCATGTAAATAGAGGGGGGGGGGGGGATTGTCACCGTACTCGCAAGCCGTTCGCTTTGGACCAAACCATTTCATGTAAATAGAGGGGGGGGGGGGGGGGATTGTCACCGTACTCGCAAGCCGTTCGCTTTGGACCAAACCATTTCATGTAAATAGAGGGGGGGGGATTGTCACCGTACTCGCAAGCCGTTCGCTTTGGCTTTGCGAATGGACCAAACCATTTCATGTAAATAGAGGGGGGGATATAATTTTAGATATATATATAGTACGGGCATGCCCTAGTGTGTTAAAATGTTGAAGGTCAACTCCCGTGGGAAACCCAGAAAAAAAGCTGTTGAATTCGGGTACCGAAAAATTATTTTCGAGAATTTTTATTTTTTTAAATCGGCCCTTAAGTAACTTATGAGGGGTCAAATAAGGGTTTTTCATGATTCTGAGTTGATTGTTAACATTTATATTTCACCACAGACACTCCTTTGTGGAAAAATAATTTCTAAATATATCTCATTTTCTACTTTGCAGGACATGGAGTCTAGCAATATGGATGAAGATGTTACTCCACCTGTGCTCAATTGCTTCATCTGTGCACGCTCGGATACACCAGCTGAAAGGCTCATACAGGCAACTCCAAAGGGATACTCAACTTTATTGAAACAAGCAGAAACTGTCGAAAATGTTACTGTTGTGGAACGTATGAAGGAGGCTCAAAAGGAAGGAAAACTGAGGTACCACCAGAAGTGTAAAAATGATCTGTACAACAACTTTGTTGCAACCACCAAGAAGTCAGCTCAAGCATCAAAGGCAGAGAAAGAGTCATCAAAGTTGAAGAGAAGACGCACTACTTGTGAGTTCAGTTCATCAACTGGCTGCAGTTCTAGAAGATCACAGTCAGTTGACCTCCTGTATAAGGATGTATGCATTCTTTGCAACCAACCAGCCCAGCTCTACAAAAATAATCCAGCACAAGCTAGAAAGAAATACAGAGTGCCAGATAATTTGACTGCAGATACACTGAAGGCAAGCTTGCTGAAGACAGCACGGAGTCGCGGGGATGACTGGGGCACTGAAGTCACTGGACGCCTGGAAGGGATCAACGGCTTGGTAGCAGAAGAAACACTGTACCATTTGCGATGCAAACTTATGTTTGCGAGAGGTGACAGTTTGTTCAAGACTGATGAGGAAGGAAAAAGGAAGAGAGGACAGAGGAGTATTGATGAGGAGCGAGAGGCAGTTTTTATTGAATTCTGCGAATGGTTGGACTCAGAATTAGAGCATGGGGTAATGAACATGGACCAAGTCCATGAAAAGCTGCAGGAGTTTGATCAGTCACCAGAGAAGAGCCTTTCTTATTCAAAGCATTGGCTAAAGATAAAACTTCTAGAGAAATACGAAGACACCTTGTATTTCACAACACAGGAAAGAAGGGCAGATGTACTCTGTCTCAAAGATGGCACCGACAATATTCTGCGAGAGCATCATGCTAATCTTGACCATGGAGATGAGAAGACTCAGATCATAAAGACGGCACTCAAGTTCATATCCAATGATATTGCCTTGATTGATTTAGGTCCAAAGTCATACCCCACCACACACAGTATGACTGACATCGATAGTCAGCTGACACTTGTTCCTGCAAGCCTTCAGATGTTCTTGAGACCGATTGTCAAGACAGACGAAAGAGTTGCCGTTTGGGGGCAGAATTTTATTAAGGCCTGTCGACCTCGGTCTGGAGTATTGCCACACCAAATGGGGCTTGCCATACAACTTGATCATAGATTTGGGTCAAAATGGATGCTCAACAAGTTCCACCGGCTGGGATACACTGAGTCTTACACGGAGACACAAAACTACAAATACTGCTTCCTTAATAGTAGGAGTGGAGATGATGTTCCAGATACTTCTGGCACTCTTGACACCATTGTGGAGGAAACCGATGAACAGATCAATGATGAGGTTGCGGTTGATGCTGCGCTTGAGGATCAATCAGTGATGACAGCCAAAGTGCCAGCCAGTGAAAGTGAATTGTCAAGTAATGATCAGGTGGTCTTTATGGAGGTTGGGGAAACAAACAATGCAGTCACTCAGTTTGTTGGAGACAATATAGATTTAAACATTGTCTCTATTCACGGAAACACTCCCTTTCACTCAATGGGTTGGATCGAAGTCACCTCTCCGGCACCACCTTTGCCTATGTCTCTGAACATGTCTCTGTCTCTGCAGCATGTCTCTGAACCCCAGTGACTATGGATGGACAATAGGTGTGCATGGGTATGAGCCAGTTCCAACACTGGACCCCACGGCTCCTGAGGAGCTATTGCAGTTCACGAGCTGTAATTGTCATGGAGATTGCAGCAACCGGCGATGCAGCTGCAAGAAGAATGGGGTCACGTGCATCTCGGCCTGTGGAGTCTGTAATGGCATTACATGCAGAAACAGCAGTCATGATGTTGTTGAGTCTGAAGAGGACATAGACAATGACTGTTGAAACTTCTGACATTGTGAATGAGAAATAACTATTGAGTATTATATATGTATGTGAAATAAAAGCTACTTTGTGTGTAAATGTAAAAGTGAAAATATAAATGTTAACAATCAACTCAGAATCATGAAAAACCCTTATTTGACCCCTCATAAGTTACTTAAGGGCCGATTAAAAAAAAAAAATTCTCGAAAATAATTTTTCGGTACCCGAATTCAACAGCTTTTTTTCTGGGTTTCCCACGGGAGTTGAACTTCAACATTTTAACACATGTTATTACACACCTTTACAAACATATTGGTGAAGAAATTTTTTGGTAACAATTTAGTTAACAGATTTGTGAAATATCTCATAAAATGCCCTTACTATCAACCGTTACTGGCGAATAATTTAAGAATTCCATGAGGAGCACAGAATTTTCTGGAGTGGGTACCCATTTGGGGCTGTCCTGTAAAGGCAAACGACTCAAAGTATTCGCATGCCCAAAATCCTTGCCAGGCTTGCACGTGAATGTGTAGTCGCACACTGCCAGAATTAGCGCCCAATGTTGTATCCTTGAATAAGCTAATTACAGGCACTCCTTTGGTAGCACTGAATAAGGTCTGTGATCATTGGTGATTTGAAAATGGCGACCAAAAAGGTACGAGTGGAATTTCTTTACCCCAAAAGCCACCGCCAGGCCCTCTTTCTCAATTTTGGAGTATTTTCTTTACAGCTGCTTCCAGGCTGCGCAAAGCAAAAGCGATGGGTTTTTCTTTTCCATCTGGCATACAATGAGACAACACTGCCCCAACGCCATATGGTGAAGCATCACATGCGAGTAGTAGGCCTTTCTTGGCATCATAATGCACGAGAACCTTGGAAGAACTTAACAGTTGTTTGGAAGCCCTAAATGAATCATCTTGCTTTGAGCTCCACTTCCAAATGGCTTTTTTATTTAGCATAGCATGGAGTGGTGCAAGCACTGTTGACAGGTTGGGTAGAAACCACCCATAATAATTCAAGAGGCCTGATTTTATTATATACCTGTATTTTATTAGTTTACAATTTACATACTGTGCACATGCATTTTTCCTTCATGACTTGCTTTCCTCTTTCTCCAGGAACGAGTGCCAAACTTTCGCAACATGTTTAGCGTCTTGCCACACTATCCATCCTACACACTCCGGCTGGATTCATCCCTACACTACCTTCCTCCCCTTGTAACACAATGGAATCATTCAGGAATGACTGTGGGGATGAAAGCAGACCAAGTGACAGATCAACATCAGTTTTCCAAGGACATAAGCAAGTTCTACAAAAGGTACTGTCATGCACTCGTGCACTCTAGCCATGTAATGCCAATCCAAAGTCGATGTTTAACCGACTGAACCTCCACTCCGCTCTCTCTCTCCAATCATCAACCCAAATGTCTTTGTCTCGACTACACTGGCTTAGATGGCTTCAATATCAATTTCACCATCCAAATCTTTCTCTCTCTCTTCCTCTGAATTTTCGGCCTCTACCATCAACACATCTGCTTCAATTGCCTCTCCCAAAGCTCCACTCAGTCCCCGTTTGAACCAGCTCATCGATCAGTCAACTGGTTCAAGCAATGGTCAGTTTGAATTGACCATTAGGCATACCTCAAGCAAATGCATGCTCAAACGTCCCTGCATGTCCCCTTCACAACCATTGATGCAGATCGAGTGGAAAAGTCTGAAATAAGTTAGTAACTAACCGACAAAATGAAATACCACCTGCTCGCTATCGAAAACTTACCATGCATGGCCTTATGATGTACTATTTACATTCTTAACGCAAGCGATTCATGACTTCATTTAACCTAACTATATTCTCTAAAATCAGCATTTTCACAACATTACAGTAATACAGTATCCACATCGTTAACATTAGTCTACAGAAGCAGCACCATTCCCACAGAGAAACAGTTTATCAAACAACGATAACATTTTTATGTTGTTCTTGAGGATAGGCACCATAGTGTTTCTTATTCTTGCGTTTAAGAATTATCTTCAGGACTTCTTTAGGTACTCCACTGAAACTTGCCCCCACCAACTCTGTGCAATTTGTTGCTATCAGGTTCTTTTCTTGCAAGGAAGCTGCAAGTGAGTACAAGTTCATGACTTTGCGTTTCATGCATCCTGATTTTTGCTGCTCTTTTCAGTTTTTTCCTGCAATTTTCCAGCTGCACAGTCTCATGATTAAGCTTACGTTTCAGCTTCTTCAGAGACTCCATAGTAGCATAGGAGAGGAGTGCAATTGGTGGGTACTGCTGTCAGAGGCTGGTGTTTTATCTTGGCAGGACGACTCACTATTTGTGCTGGAATGTGGGATGTTTTCCTTCATAGCAGATTTGTTCCTGGCAGCTGGTGCTTTACGAACTGTAATTTTCTGAAATGGAAAATTGAAAATATAAACATTATGAAATAATAATTTCCATTAAATTAATGCAAGTTGTTATTATTCATTCAGTGAAATTAAAACAGTAAAAAGTTATAACTGAAAAAAGCTGGACTTACTAGTCGGTAGAGCTGAAATTTCGCAAGAATCCACTTGCCTTGGTCACGGCAGATTTTGAAGTGAAGAAGAAGCTTGAGAATCGCCATGACCTCTGCCATTGGTAGGGTCAATTGGTCTGTAGACCAATCTGGGCATCACCTGATGGTTGCAGACAGCGTGAGAGAGATGTTATAGCCTTGTCCCACATACGTGACAGATGAAATCGCAAACCACCCCTTTTGTTGAGAGATGGTGATTCAACCCTTTCCCAAATGGATTCCTTTACACCATGAGTAAACCACTTTTTTCTCTGTCTGAGATTACCACTTGATTTTTCCATTTTCATTTCACTTTTCTTGATGCGATATACCATAGTCAGTCACTTTATTGTCCCTTCCAGTAATATTTAAAATCAACATAAAAAGTAGATTTCATACAGATCTTCATGGCGTAACACGCAATTTAAAATAGCTATATTTTGTCCACTCTTTAGATAAATTAAACCTCTGCAACCCGATGTTGCACCACCATTTCACTGTAGCCGGTATAAGTAGGTTAGAGATTTGGCTCTGAGTGAAACCAAGAGTGCTCATGAACAATTTAAATTCATAGGTTGACTTCAACTCTTCCAGTCACTAAGAATTGCTAGTTATTAATAATTTACACTTTTATAATTCAAACTTTTAAAAAGTAAAACAATTCAAACCTATTTCTGTCACAATAGTGTCTGTCAACTTTCTATATTTTTGTTAGGTCCATGCAGAGGCATTCACACCTGTTACTATTATCAGCTCACTCTAAATTACTTTTCTGATTACCTTTAACCATTGAACCGCACGAATCTGAAACACTGTAGGAATTACCAGTCAGACTCGGTGGCCTTACGGTTAGCGCGTCTGCCTTGAGTCTGGGAGGTTGGCGGTTTGAACCCCAGCCGAGTTACACCAAAGACTTGAAAAGTGGTATTTGCTGCCTCCTTGCCTCTTTAAGATTTTCCTTGCTCAGTATTTAAAAAGAATAGAGCATGGACAAACAACCATAGGCTGGAAATCATAGCATATGCTTTGGTGGGCCTAATGTGTATTTTTTAAATACATTTTAATTACTTATATTCACTGCACACCATTCATCCCGGTGTGTACCCCCGTTTAGAATAGGTACACCGTTTCCCTGTGCATCGTAAGAGGCGACTAAGGGTTGGCATCAGGAAGGGCATCCGGCCATAAAAACATTGCTTCAAAAAGGGAACCATGATTGTCATGGGGCCCGCAAGGCTAACCCCCACTCTAGTGGGGAAAATGGCCTTAAAACGATCATTCATTCATTCATTCATTCATATTCACTGTACACACAAGGCGGAAATGATGTAATATAATCTTGTAGTTTTTGAAAACAATGAAATTTGCTCTTCAAATACTTTGAAATGAATTTAGCAGTGACTCACAAGGTTCCTGCAACAGACAATTTCTCCTCAAGTGTGTTTATTATAATTTTGAAATATGATTACTCGCACTGGTGTGCAAACAAATGTCCACAACATTGAATCTACTATATCTGCTTGCTCAGCTATGTGAATCCACATCTGGTAAACGTTTAGTGGGGCAGCTTCGGTAGTGGATGGGGACATGCCGGATAAAAGCACCAACATTTTATCAGGCAATCTTCAGGGTCCCAGCTATGATTCTATAACCGGCGCCAAGCGATACGACCACTCTTATTTGAAATTTTTTATTATTTGTGAAAACATTTTTTGGAAAATTTTGGGAAAAAAATTTTTGGGGGGGTTTTGGAAAAGAAATGTTTTTATTGCAGAAATGAGAATCTTTTCCGATCATTTTGGTGTAATTGTTTTTAAAATCGAACATCTAGAAGTATTTTAAAACAATATTTGAAAATTAGGTGTCTCGGGTGCATTTCCTCAAATTTTTTTAAACGTTCTAATTAACGTAGACAGATGAAATAAACGTCATTTTAACGGGCTCGGGACAGCGCGTTCAATGCCGTTAGTTCAATGCCAACAGTTCAATTTCAGCGCTCTAACTTAATTAGGAAAAATGTTATGTCCGAAAAACCTGAAAGTCGGAGCCTGCCCTTAACACATACGAAAATCAAGAAAAATGGATACTCTTTCAGACCGTGCGTATATTCACCCAACATGGTGCAAAATTACTTCTCGGCTAAGCTACTTCTCACATCGGCAGCTGCATAGTTCGAAATTACATGGACATGTGAAGCATGTCCTTCTATCTGCAGTCTGATGAATGACGTGATCTGCCAACTTGGGGCCCTTGTGTGTCACTTGGGGCTCTCTGCTCACGCTTCTTGGTCTTCTTGCAGTTGTAAAGGATGACCTTGAAGCTGTGAGACAGGCCTGTGAATCCGCTGTGTCCTGGTCTTTCAGATCAGCCCCTTTCATCAGCATGGTTATCAGGGATTTGAGTTGGGTCGGGACAGCCTTCTGCTGGCAGTCACTGGGGAAGGCACCATCAAAGTTGAACCCGCTTGAGCTGAAGATTTCATTTCGTACAATCCTGGCAGCTTTCGCCAAAATCAGAGCATCTCCCTCAAAGTCCTGTTTGAACGCCTGCTTCAGCATTTCCTGCATTCCTTGTTCACACACGAGTATCACTTGTTTCCCGTCACTTTGCTCTTGGGCGTGGGGGAAGTGATTCAAAACTTGCTCCTTGAAACGGCCCTTGTTGATGTCACTGGTAATACCAAAGTCTGCAAGGCGCTTCTCGTAGAGGTGCCTCAATGAGGCCAACTTGAAGCAAAATGTACCTTCTTCTATCTCGTTTTCAATGTGTGTGAGGAGTTCTACGAAAGCTCTTGCTTTGAACTTCTTCACATTCGCAGGTTCATCCTTGGAAGTTTCTCTTTGTCTCACTAGAGACCGATGACGATTCCGAAGACCAACGAGGCAAGCCAGATAATACTTTGCTTCCAGGGCAATAAGGTCACCGGCTCCTTCAATCCTGTCCATTAACTCTGTCTCTTGCAGATCGCTGGCCATAAACCTGACGTTATCATCTGCGCCTAGAGTTCAAAATTAATGCAGGAGTCCATCTTGCTTAGTGCAAAATATGCAGATGGTCTTGTCGAGCGATTGGCGCGGCCGCCGGCGCCTGCCTTCAGTAGTGCCACTTTCAGGGGTAACATCTCTCTCCCTCTTTCTTGCTCTTTCCAGTCTGTTTGCATTGAACTGTGAATGACAGGATTTGTGCCACTGTGCACGATTCCTGATGAGGTCATCCACAGTGATATCACTGCCGAAATGCAGCGGCACCGGCAACGAGTTCAGTTCTCTGAAGTGAGCCACATTTTCTAGGAATGATGTATAGGTCGCCGGTGCCGTGTCTGCTCCACGTGCATTCAAGGGGCAGCGCAGGGATTCAGGTGTAGTTTGTTGGCAAATTATGCACTGTGTCCATTCCATCTTCATGAAGTCTAGCCCTCGAAACCTGCAACACAAGGAAACACAATACAAGGAAAATTGCAACTTTTTTTTTTTTTTTGTATACTGAATCGAGGCTCGTGAAAGAGCTGACATTTACCTCACAAACAAATCAACCAGACAAACAAAATATATAAAAAGAGGGAGCGGAAGACAAGAGAAGGGGAAGCACACAAACACTTGAGAGCACACAACATTTAAGAGCAGGGAGATGTGTGGGAGGGAGAGGGCTTGGGGGGAGGAGGCGTGGGAAGGGGGGACACGCATTATACACGCATTGCATTATACACGCATAGCTCATAGTGCACTGTGCATGTGCCGGTTCAGTGGTTCCGCACAATTGGCCCCAAAATGGCGGCGTATTCTCAGTTGTTGTAACTCTCTGTATAAAGGGACTCACTCATAAAGGGACATATAGCAACATATAGCAGATATAATTTCAACATATAGAAGATTTAATATAATATGCATGTAATTAAATAAAAATATATAAATGTCTATTGTGCATGCATCTTGCTGTTCGGATCGTTTGGCGCCGGTTCTAGAATTGAAGCTTAGATGCTGAGGAAATGCACCCGAGACACCTAATTTTCAAATATTGTTTTAAAATACTTCTAGATGTTCGATTTTAAAAACAATTACAGCAAAATGATCGGAAAAGATTCTCATTTCTGCAATAAAAACATTTCTTTTCCAAAAACCAAAAAAAATTTTTTTTTCCAAAATCTTCCAAAAAAATAAATAAACAATTTCAAATAAGAGTGGTCGTATCGCTTGGCGCCGGTTATAGAATCATAGCTGGGACCCTGAAGATTGCCTGATAAAATTTTGGTGCTTTTATCCGGCATGTCCCCATCCCTTTGAAATTCGGTGCCAAGCTGCCCCACTAGTTGGATAGGGAGTACAACTAGATAACTTGATAAATTTAAAGAAAATTTGTAGATCTTGTTCTTTCCTTGTTTCTGTCTTAATTTGATCACCTTTGGATTGAGACCAGTCGTTTATGTTAAATAAACCTGGTGTGTATTACAGGGCAGTTACATCTCAACAGTACCAAGTCCACCCATTTGCTTACCGTGACACCAACAGGTACGTTATTAACAATGAGTCAGTCATGCTGTGTCATGTTTTCTTCTCTTTACTTATTTTTTCCTTTACAATGATAACCAGGTTAGGTTGATAAATACTTGAGAAAACTATCAGGTTTGAGAAGTTTACCATCGATCGGTAATAGGCAGTGAAATCAATTGCTTTTGCTGTGTTTTTCTTGATATCTACCTAACTATGTTTTGCTTCCTCTTGAATGAATGAATGAATGAATAAATGAATAATGGCACACACCTCTCACGACGCTTCCTCTTGGATAAGGTTAAATGCTCCTTGCATTCCTGGTGATTTTCACAGAAGCACTGGCGACTGTGCAACTCGGAGCGTGGCAGTGCAAACAGATTACCGTGATGGGGAGGTGCAGACAGAACCCTATACCCCACCATACATTCTCAATAACTCAGAGGATACGCCAGAGGTTCTCCACCTGACTTCACTACGCTATGGTATGTGGACCAAATAGTCAGGTTTCTTGTCGAGATGGATTCTTCATTGGATTTTTCACTTTGTCTATTTTCTCTCATTTGTGCTATCCAGTCTTTTCCTTGTTTAACTTCAGCGCTTTATCTTATTTGCCTTCTCTATCTTACTAAATCATTAATTTGCCTTCTCCATATTCTCATAATAAAGCTTTGTTTAAAATTTGATGACAAAACTCAAATGGTAAAAATGTTACAGCCCGGACAGACACACACAGACACACAGAGGTGATTACAAAACCCCGTCTCTTGCTGTGCAGGGGCTAACTAGTACAGCACTCGATAGAGATCATACCTCTGCCAGGCTGAGCAATCTATGTTTTGTATCCCACTGATAGGCCAGATGTGGATTCGGACCTGAACCAAAATCTAATCGGCTTGTTCTTGTTGCCTAACCAACTCATCCACCTAGGTTGTCATCATAAATAAGTTGTCCACAACTTTTTGGATATCATACTCTATATTGTTACATTTGTGCGGGTAGATGATGAAATACCATAG
Organism: Myxine glutinosa; assembly: GCF_964187855.1. NCBI lineage: Eukaryota > Metazoa > Chordata > Myxini > Myxiniformes > Myxinidae > Myxine > Myxine glutinosa. Next base: position 122,259,810 of record NC_136267.1, on the reverse strand, counting down.
TGGAGGCAGGATTGTATAGGTATAGCATGGACAATGGACGAGTAGGAGCCAACTCAATGTATTTAAGCAGGAAAACTGGAGCTTAAGAATGTTTATGTGTCTCACATGGGGGGTGGGTGGCGGGTGGGGGGTGGTTAAGCTGTGTTAAGTAGATAGGGGTTAAGATTCGTTTCCCCCAGTATATTATCACCTCCCTGTGGCTTTTCCCCCACGTTTTTACAAACTACAACAAGGCTGGCTAAAAAAACCCTCGTTACAACAACAACCACAACAATAATTGTCCCCTGCAAGCAGGCAGAGCAGTTCGGCAAGTAAACCCCACCCACCAACCGAGTAAGGAAAAAAGCCATGCCCCCAGAGTGGTACGGGGGTGCGTGGAAGAGCAAAACCGGCAGCCCATGCCCCGACATTCGTCATTGGTCAAGCAAGACCATGGGGTGTTTTGAGAGAGCTCAGCCACTGGTCGGCATTACGTGATTGAGAAGGTTCGAGAGGAAGGAAGACGAAGAGTCGCTCTCTCTCGGTCACTTTTGTCTCGCTCGGTTGGTTCTTGCGTTTGGGGAAGTTGCTAGTTTTTGCTCTGTGCGCACTTCTGAGAGGAAAACTGAGAGAGAGGGGTTTGGATAACCTTTGTCGAAAAGAGGAAGAAGAGTGCCTCTCTCAGTCGCTTTTGTCTCTGGCTTTCGGCTGCGGTTGGCCTGTGTGCGCTTGTGAGGAGACTTTTCCGAGCTTTCGTGGAACTTTTGCTAAGTCGGAGGAGGAGGTGTTGTGGTTTGTGGTGCTCTTCGTGGGGAGCTTGGAGCCATGTTGCGCTTGCCAAGGAAGGGCCGTTTTGACTGCTTGCTCACGCCTGGGCGTTTTCGACGCGCGGCGCCGGCACCATTGTTGGAGTGCTTCCTGTGCAAGTGGCTACACCAGCTGCAGCGACCATCAAGCTCATAAACACATTTTGAACCAGAGCTGAGTACTAGCCGACACAAATATTTTATTTTTATTGTCTTTCCCCTTGTCTGTTTCTGTGTCTGAGTGGAGACGTCTCACAGTAGGAAATATTAGTCACCTCCGCATTTATTTTGTCCTTTGATTTACTTCATTAAATTCATTATTGTGGCATTTTTCATTTGTTGTGTCGTGTTTCTTTGTTCGTGGGTTCGGGAATAAACACGTGTGGCTTCTGTTCAGGTAAGCACCTCGCCGCCTTCCATCCCGCGCGCGCCAAAAAATACCGCCAATTTTCAGAGGTCGCCTCGGAATTAAAGACTGCCCGGCTATTTGTCCAAGGCTGGTGTTCATCGGCTACGGACTGGACAATATTGCTTTTGTCTCTTTCACACTCAATGGTGAAGAATCACTTTAAAATTAAAAATTCTCGTATCCGGATCCATATTTGGATCTTCACCAAATTCGAATGGATTCATCCTTGTCACACACCCAATCTGTTCACCAAGTTTCGTCCAAATCCATCCATAACCTTTTGAGATATCTTGTTCACAAACAGACAGACAAACAGACAGGGTGAAAACATAACCTCCATCCACCTATCGTAGCAGAGGTATTAAAATATGCCCAATTCTTGGGAAAGTAACCCATCCATAATTCTTAGGGAAATATCCCATCCGTAAGGATGGGTTGTTTGCTAGCGAAGGAGAATTTGTTATACAGTACAAGCAAATAACCTGTCTTTACAGACAGGCCCACTTCTATTTGATTGGCCCACTTCTATAATGTCTACATGTGTACGTAATTTCTAGATGTCACATATGAATGTGGTTATATGGCCCTGTGAGCTCCCACAAGTGAGAGTGGACGTTTGATGCATATGCATTATGTAGATGCTTACTCAATTTGTGGATGGTTGCAAATAAATGTGGTTATATGGACCTCAGTGATCCCACGAACGAGCTCTCTCTTTCAGAAAATAAGTACCAAACGGATAGATAGTCAGGCCACCTGTCCTATGTTCAGTTGGTTATGCTCATAAACCCCATTCTCATCAGGTGACGTTATACAATACACATTGAGACAGAGAGAATTGAGGTTCTCATCTTAACCTGGTTCTCGCAGCCTATACATGTGTTTTACCACCTAAAATCCATGTATCCATGGAAATCTCCACGCATGGCTGGCGGACTTCCTCTCTAGTCGTAGTCAACGTGTGGCCCTGAATGGGTTTCTCTCATCTCCTCTTCCTGTTCAGGCTGGAGTTCCCCAAGGCAGTGTTCTGGGCCCTGTGCTTTTTCTGGTCTCCATCAATGATCTCTCTGACTCTCTTGAAAATCCTCTCTATCTCTTTGCTGATGACTCCACTCTCTGCCGCTCCATTCCTCATCCCTCAGATCGGCAGTCTGCAGCCTCCTCACTCTCTGCAGACCTGGACAAAATCACAGACTGGGCAAACAAGTGGAACATGTCTTTCAATCCTGACAAATCTCACACCCTTACGATGTCTCTCCGAAAAGACCGACTGGACAACCCTCCCATCTACTTTCTGAATAATCCTCTCCAAGAAGTTCTGTCGCTCAAGCTTTTGGGTCTCACTATCTGCCATGATCTTTCCTGGGAAAACCACATTTCCAAGCTGGCCTTCAAAGCCAGTCGCCGACTGGGCATCCTCCGTCGTGCGAAGTTCTTCCTTGGCACACCTGAGCTCCTCACCACATACAAGGCTTTCATCCGCAGCTCAATTGAGTACTGCTCTCCCCTCTGGGCTGGTGCTCCTGCCTCACACCTGGCTCGTCTTCACGCTGTTGAAACCAAAGCGTTCAGAATCATTGGAATCTCCCGCGATGACGCTATCTCCGAGGGCCTTTCACTTAATCACCGCAGGCAGGTTGGTGGTCTTTCCGTCTTCTACCGACTCCTCTCCGGCCTTGCTCCCCCAGCTCTCTCTGGGCTCTGTCCCGCAAATATTCCTGCAGGTCGCACAAGATCTGCCTGCAACCCTCTTATGGTTAAACCGCCAAAATCAAGACTCTCTGCTCACCTTCACTCCTTCATTCCTCTTTTCTCCCGCCTCTGGAACAAACTCCCTCACTCTCTTCAATCCCACTCCTCCCTCCAGGTCTTTAAAACGGCTGTTCACCACCATCTCTTATCTTCCCCAATCCAAAACCTTGATCTTTTCTACCCCCGCTAATTTCACCCCAAATCTACTTTTTTGAGGTGACTTTTGACTTCTTTCCTGGAAGTCCTTGGTGTCCTTGCGTTTTATACCTATCCTGCCTCCCCCCAGGCCCTCTCCCTCCAAAAACATCTCCCGATGTCCCTGCTCTCAAATGTTGTGTTTGTGTGCTTCCTCCCCTTCTCTCCCCATGTTGTCGACCACTCCCCTTTTTATATACTTTGTTTGCTTGTTTGTTTGATTTGTTCGTTTGATAAATGTTAGCTCTTTCACGAGCCTCGACTCTGTATACAAAAAAAAAAAAAAAAAACTTTCCCCTGTACACCCTGGGTACAACCACCAGTTTTCAACTCATTCTGTCTAGTGATTCAGGAGTGCATACAAGTCAAACAAACACACAAACAGACACTTCTTTAATTAAAAATTGTATGATTTTTCGAGGTTAATTTTATGAAAACCTAAGGAAAGCACATTAAGCCTGAACTATATGATCCTTTGTCCAAGTCCTCGTGTACCAAGTCCAGGGAAGTAGGACCCTGATTCAAACTATAACCGAAAGTGTATATTTCTTCATATTTTAATACATGTCTCTTGTGGACAGGACACGGCCTGCCAGTGGGCTTGGCTACGGTGGAATTGGTGGAACATAAAAGAAGCCGCCGTGCAGTCGAACTCCGTCTACCACCAATTGCTGGTCCCGAGAGTGTGGCTCGGAGAAGGCACCTTATTGAACAGATGGAGAGGCAGGATGTGGCATTTCGCAGCAAGCAGATAGACAAGTACAACAAACCCTTCTATACTGCTTGCATGGTTGTTGTACATCTTTTATTTGAGTAGAAATATGGAGGATCTAAGCTCATGGAGGAGTTAAACAACAGAAGGGCAGCCCGTTTACAGACTTACAGATGATCAAAGTGGATATCACACCTGAATGGATGAGTGACAGAAAAAAGGGTGGTAGAGACAAGGGGACGGTGGGGTCAACGAGGGTAGAAGAGAGCAGCTGTGGGTATGGGAGAGCATCGTCCGAGATGACCATGTGCAACACTCATGAAGGACTGGGCGGAGGGGCGCCAGACAACTGAGAGGGAGTCAGTTCCACAGAAGAGGGGATAGAGGTATGAAGTGATGGAGGTGATCATTCAGCTTAGATTTAGGGAGGCTAACCAATTTTGTTGTCTGGAAGAACATTTGTGACCTGGACACAGCTGGGGGAGAAGGCAGCGATGAGAGTGAAGTCGAGCGATAACAGCAATTAAGAGAGACAAACTTTAATACTGAGTTCATAATGAGACGAAATCAATCATAACAATTAAGGAAGAGCTCCCTGTAAAGACCCCAAAAAGCAAATAATAAAGGGCAAGGAAATAATAAATAAATACAACTGTGACATCCAATGATACTACATACGAAAAAAAAGACGATTCATCCTTTGATAGTTCAGACTAATCACTTCGCAAATTGTTAAGCCTTTGCAATACAATGCTCTTTTGTTGTTTCATTTATCCTTTATTTTGAAATGTTTGTCTAATCGTTTATTTTTTCCTCCAGCATTCAAGCAGAGCGGTTTCAGCTCCTCTATGCTGAAATACACGAGCGTATTGCTCGTCACCATCTCTTGGCACAGAACCGCTTTAACTCTCGATACGAGTCACTGCAAGCACAACATGAGGACAGAATCAAAAAAGTGCACACCAAGTATGTCAGAGGTATGCAAACTAGTGATGTGTTGTGGATTGACACGGCTGCTGTTGAGTAATTGATTTGTTCATGTGAAGGAAATGTATTTGTTCGCGATTGCCATAAATATGCCGAGGTATATCTGGGTTACTTTTGTTTGTTCTGCATATATTGTGCATGGAATTCCCAAATACAATCGGATTCTGTGCAGCTATTCGCAAAATCTGCGTTGATGGAGAAACAGGAGAGGCAACCGAGGAGGGTTTCATTGGCCTGGATGCCACAGGTCGAGGAAAATGCAAATCGGTGCTTGAGAGCTTTAAGGCCTGTTTGTCACAACGGCCTCCACTGAAGAAAGCTTCCAACAACGTCGTTCGCAGCACTCACCCCGACAGCTATCGTGGTATCTGCTTTTTCCTTCAAACCAATTCAATTGACTTGCCCTCCTATAATCCCGATTATTTTTCTGTTTATTCAAGAAACATGTCTGCTAAGTATACCGTGTAACCATCAATAAGCTTATACCTGTGTATTACTTCCACACATCTATACTTCACATAGGATTGTTTATTTTTCATCACATTTCTAGCCGTGCATTACTCCTTTTTTATACTTGGGCCAAGGCTCGTATTAGAGCTGACACACACACACACACACACACGCACTGACGAAACAAACACTTAACACAGCCACTGAGCTTGGGGGATGTGCCGTCACTACCATCACTTCCCGGGATACTCTGGGTACCACCGACGTCTTAACAATGGCGTAGCTTTTTTCACCGTACTCATCAGGGCATTTCTTCAAGAGGTATTTCCTCCTCCCCATGGATGCCAACTGATGAGGATTTTCCGGGCTCTATCCTTTTCAAGTAAGGAAGCAGCACAGCACCATTTTAAAAGTCTTTGGGATGACTCGATCCGGTCCAAACCGGATGAGTGTTTTTTAGGAGACACGATCTCCTTACTGGATGGTCGTTGGCACCCTACGATAGCTCATCCGCCCTTTGCCAGGTGTTGTATTTGGTCCTGGCAGGGTGTCACAGTCACCCTCCCCACTAGCAAAGCCAGTCAGAGGTGTCGGTGTAGTCACTGATAACTCTCGATCTTGGTTGGTTTACTCTTGATCGAATGTATATGCAGTCTTTTGAGTTTTTGCTGTCAACATGGCAGCAGCTTATTCAGGAAGTGATATCGGCTGAAGCAGCCTGGTAGCGTAGAAACAATGTCTCTGCACAGTATAAATGATTTAAACGGTTATCACCTGTTCGTGGTCCTATCTGAACCCTTTACTCTTCATGCTCATGAACCCAGGGTCAAATCCCACATACCATATTACATGCTTGTCCATTGTCTACAATTGTCCTTGCAATTGATGTAAAAGTACACTGATGTGTATTACTGTCTTTTCCTGCATATGGTTTATGTATAAGCTCCTCCTTGAGTGTTAGGTCAGTCTAAAACAAAAATATCTTTTTCTAAAGGTACTGTACTGTATTTTATTTATTTATTCTCTGCCAATACTCTTTTAATAAATTACAGATATTGCATGATGTGTTCAATGAAAAAATAGTCTGATATGAAAGAGAAGGTTAAGAGTTTAAGATTCTTAGTTAGAGTGGCCATCACCTGTCCTTGATTCGTAGCTATCATTCTCAACCTAGCAGAGAGCAAGCCATGCACCTGTTGTTGGAACCTTTTTCTAGGACCGGTGGAGTTGGAATCAAGTAGATGTTCGATACGATCGCCCTTCATCCCACGACCGCCAGAGGCTCCTCGGCCGCTAAAGTCTCATCGTCTTCGTCATCTCTCCTCTCGCCATATCGGCGATTATGACGCTCAGCTAGAAGCGGCTCAGAAAGATATAAACGATGCCAAGAAAGCTGCTGGTATCGGAGAAAACTCTGACCATAAGTGCCCACTACGCTTCCTTGAGAAGATTGAGAAACCGCCATTACGACCGCCAACCCCAACTGTGAGCTCACCTGATGAGGTTGGTGTTAGTGACATTAACTTTGAATTTCTTGCACCCAACATGTGTTTCGCATCCACGAGATTACAGTAACATACCTTCTTTTTTTTTTTAAACAAACACAAAACATTAAGATATTTTGTGAACGTTTGTTTTTAATCTCTCATGTGCAAGAGGTCAATTCATAGAATCATTTCATACAGTCACGTGAAAAAGTAAGTACACCCCATGTAAAGTTTTGACTTTTTCAACATATTTCAACATACAGCTATTTGATCTTCATTTCAACAATATTGAGAGATAAAGGTGATATAATACAACAAATATCATGAAACATTTACATTTTGTAGTCCATTGTATAATTTAAATAAACATAAATGCAAATTTCGCATGTGGAAAAAGTAAGTACACCCTTGGCTCTAATAGGTGGTATTGCCCCCTTTGGCAGAAACAACCTCAAGTAGGCGTTTCTTATAACTGTCTACCAGTCTCTGACATCGACTGGGAGAATTTTTTGCCCACTCCTCCATGCAGAATTCTTTCAGCTGTGCGATGTTTGAGGGGTTTCTTGCATTCACAGCTCGTTTCAAATCCCCCCACAACATCTCGATGGGATTTAGATCCGGGCTTTGACTTGGCCATTCCAGAACCCTCCATTTCTTTCTTTTCAGCCATTCCTTGGTGGATTTACTGGAATGTTTAGGGTCATTGTCATGTTGCATGTTCCACCTTCGGCTGAGCTTCAACTTTCCGACAGATGGCCTCACATTATCCTCAACCACCCTCTGGTACAATGAAGAATTCATAGTGGATTCTTTGATGGTGAGTTGCCCAGGCTGATGCAGCAAACCTGCCCCAAACCATAATATTTCCACTACCATGCTTTACAGTTGGTATCAGGTTCTTGTGGTCAAATGCTGTCTTTGGTTTTCGCCAAACATGTCTTCTGGTACTGTGGCCAAATAGCTCTACCTTTGACTCATCTGTCCAGAGCACATTGTTCCAGAAGTGCTGGTCTTTGCCTAGGTGTTCATTGGCAAACTTTAGTCTTGCCCTGATGTTCTTTCTGGACAGCAAAGGTTTCCTCCTGGCACACCTCCCATTAGGCCTCAAGCTGACACCGTGTATCGTTCAATCCCGTTCCGAGGTCAGAGAGACTAAAAAATAATCACTGGTTATCTGAGTACGTGCCGAGTTGTAGCACATACAAAAAGTTTAACGAACAGATCCTGCCAGTTTGAAAGTTTTCCACGCGTTTATGTCGCACTACTTTGTCTTGCATCGAAGGCACTAATTTTGAATCTAGGCCTATCAGAACACTTGCTTGGGTCACATGACATACAAAATGGCGGCGCCCATGTCGCGCTGAATGTTTAGTCATGGCCTCGGGAAAATCGCGTTTAAAGTGCTTCATGCACTTTGAACACGTCGTGAATGCCATAACTTCGCCGTTTACACCTCTTAGATGGAGTAAATATCGTGAATGCCTGCAGACGTGGCTGCAATTGGACGGTGAGTGTCACAATCTTGCCAACAGACACCAGTATCTGGTCAACGTCGAGTTCACCAACACCTCCACGAGTCTATGATACACCTCCACGAGTCTAGGATCTACCTCCACGAGTCTATGATACACCTCCACGAGTCTACGATACACCTCCACGAGTCTCCGATACACCTCCACGAGTCTACGATCTACCTCTACGAGTCTAGGATCTACCTCCACGAGTCTAGGATCTACCTCCACAGGTCTAGGATCTACTTCCACGAGTCTAGGATCTACCTCCACGAGTCTAGGATCTACCTCCACGGGTCTAGGATCTACTTCCACGAGTCTAGGATCTACCTCCAGGGGTCTAGGATCTACTTCCACGAGTCTAGGATCTACCTCCACGAGTCTAGGATCTACCTCCACGGGTCTAGGATCTACCTCCACAGGTCTAGGATCTACTTCCACGAGTCTAGGATCTACCTCCACGGGTCTAGGATCTAACTCCACGAGTCTAGGATCTAACTCCACGAGTCTAGGATCTACCTCCACGGGTCTAGGATCTACCTCCACGAGTCTAGGATCTACCTACACTGCTAATTATACCCCAAGTTATTGTGCAGAGTGGGACGAAATGAGCTCTGTTGTACAATGTCTGCATCGGTGTGTGATATTGGATATGTGTCCGCCTGCGTTCGGTCAACCCACAGTTTACGTTTGATCTCGATTAAAGGTCACATGACAGAGGTAAAACCTCAGATGTTTCAAACTCGAGTTATGATCTGCAAAAATATTTTCAAAGGGCACAAGTCCTGTTACACCCAAAAAATTAATCTGTCCATCTTTGCACAGCAGGCCATTGTGGTGTCAAATTTGGTTGTTGTTGTATCACTTCGGACAGTTCTCTCGAACAAGCCCTTGACACAAAGACAGCAGATCGATCTCCCAGAAACGACCCAGAGATCCCCCACATCTTTACCCAAAGATCCCCCACATCATTTACAATGGATGGAGGTCCTCAATGCCAAACAGGAAATTAGAGCTGTCTCCCTTGACATATCACATGCCTTCGATACGGTCTGGCACCCCGCTCTGCTCACCAAACTCTCCTCCTTTGGTATCCATGGAAATCTCCATGCATGGCTGGCGGACTTCCTCTCTAGTCGTAGTCAACGTGTGGCCCTGAATGGGTTTCTCTCATCTCCTTTTCCTGTTCAGGCTGGAGTTCCCCAAGGCAGTGTTCTGGGCCCTGTGCTTTTTCTGGTCTTCATCAATGATCTCTCTGACTCTCTTGAAAATCCTCTCTATCTCTTTGCTGATGACTCCACTCTCTGCCGCTCCATTCCTCTTCCCTCAGATTGGCAGTCTGCAGCCTCCTCACTCTCTGCAGACCTGGACAAAATCACAGACTGGGCAAACAAGTGGAACATGTCTTTCAATCCTGACAAATCTCACACTCTTACAATGTCTCTCCGAAAAGACCGACTGGACAACCCTCCCATCCACTTTCTGAATAATCCTCTCCATGAAGTTCTGTCACTCAAGCTTTTGGGTCTCACTATCTGCCATTATCTTTCCTGGGAAAACCACATTTCAAATCTGGCCTCCAAAGCCAGTCGCCGACTGGGCATCCTCCATCGTGCGAAGTCCTTCCTTGGCACACCTGAGCTCCTCACCACATACAAGGCTTTCATCCGCAGCTCAATGGAATACTGCTCTCCCCTCTGGGCTGGTGCTCCTGCCTCAAACCTAGCTCGTTTTCACGCTGTTGAAACCATAGCGTTCAGAATCATTGGAATCTCCCGCGATGAAGCTAACTCCAAGGGCCTTTCACTCACTCACCACAGGCAGGTTGGTGGTCTTTCCGTCTTCTACCGACTCCTCTCTGGCCTTCCCCCCCCCCCAGTTCTCTCTGGGCTCTATCCCCCAAATATTCCTACAGGCCGCACAAGATCTGCCTGCAACCCCCTTATGGTTAAACTGCCAAAATCAAGACTCTCTGCTCAGCTTCACTCGTTCATTCCTCTTTTCTCCCACCTCTGGAACAAACTCCCTCACTCTCTTCAATCCCACTCCACCCTCCAGGTCTTTAAAACAGCTGTTCACCACCATCTCTTATCTTCCCCCATCCAAAACCTTGATCTTTTCTACCCCCGCTAATTTCACCCCAAATCCACTTTTTTGAAATACCAACTTTTGTCCGGGAAGTCCTTGGTGTCCTTGTGTTTTATACTTCTCCCACCCCCCCCCCCTTCCCACGCCTCCTCCCCCCAAGCCCTCTCCCTCCCACACATCTCCCTGCTCTCAAATGTTATGTTGTGTGCTTCCCCTTCTCTCCCCATCTTGTCCTCCGCTCCCTCTTTTTATATATTTGTTTGTCTGGTTGATTTGTTTGTGAAATAAATGTTAGCTCTTTCACGAGCCTCGATTCAGTATACAAAAAAATTTTAAAAAATTAAAAATCTAGGATGGTGTGACCCACCTTCACGAAGTCAGGGCCATGTCAGAGTTGGAGAAAGAGAGAAACAGGGACAAGAAGGAAATGGACGGTCCTTGGGGACCAATCGGCACTCTGACCCTAATAAAGCGCTGACCTGACGAATCCGGGCAGCAGGACAGAATGGGGAAGATTTTGCCCCCGAATTGCATTGGGGGGAGGAGGGGGAAGGGTTCGACCACCATGAAGAAGCATCCGCGATATTTAGTCAAGTTTGATTGAAATCCCTTCTCTCGTCCACAAGTTGTTGTGGTAACCAAGATTTTAAATTAAAGGTCACATGACCATGGTCCCTTTGACCTTTTCAACCCAAAATCGAACCAGTTCATCTTTGCATTACAGTACATACCAATTTTGTTATCATACCAATTATTACAGTTCATACCAATAAGCCAATCCCATAAGCGGTTATTCTGGAAACGAAAGTCTGGTACGGACCGACAACCGGATGGACAACCGTCCTGCGGAGGCATAAAAACGTGCACTGCATACTAATTTTAATAATAAAATACTCACGATCACCTTGCTGTTCTACCTGAGCTAAATAATTGCTGATTAATTATACCTGAGATTTTTCAAGTATATTGCTTGATCTTGTGCGTTACTCTGTCTGTTTGTCTGTCTGTGTGTTTGTTTGTCTGTTTGTCTGTCTGTCTGTCTGTCAGTCAGGCGCCTACAGGTCACAATTTTCAACCGATCTTCACGAAATTTCACCAAATGGTAGTGTTGATCATAAGCAAGAAGCTTATTGTTTTTGGGATCAAAAGGTCAATAGGTCAACATAGGCCAAAGTTCACCAACTTTGTCGAATTTCTAAAATCCTCAATTTTCATCCGATTGCCTTGAAATTTTAAGAAGATTTGTGCTACTTGAGCCCGTGGACATTCAGACTTTTCGCATACATCGAAGCCTGTATCTTTGCGTATTGACACGACGGTGAATAAACTATCATGCGATTTAATTCATGTGTGTGCATTATTATTATCTATGGATTGATACTTATTGTATCAATGGATTATCATGTATTCATCGGATTCATACCGCTGACCATAATACCAAGCTTCCCTACTCTACATTCACTATGCTATCCCTGGTCATCATGCGGTCCCCATATGCATCTGGAGGCATTTTTAGTGTCGCTCCTCCCTTCATCCGTTGTTTTCCAGACAACCACGAAACGTCGTCAATAAGCAGTATCCCTTCCATATGCCAAGCTTTCCCATTTTCGATAGGATATCTCTGATGGTTTCGAAAATATTTTGGGTTAATTTCGGAGAAATTCATTGAATTTTACAGTAGGTACGTACGACAAAAGTACATTTTTTTTACATTTCCGCTGTATGATGTGTGCGTAAGTAAGAGCCTTCAAAACTGACAGGGCCACAGAACCATGGGAGGTCTGTGCCTAGCATAAATTCCTAGGCTGAATTATATGTACTGACGGAGATACCAGGCCGCAAATTCGGCACCGGAGCTAAAAACCCTCCTTTTTGACTCTACATGACCCAGTTTGACGTGGTCGTTCACAGAAACTGGCAGGATTTCAGAGTTAAACTTTTAACACAAGGTCAGGCATGTTGTATACAATAAAACAATGCATAGAAATCGTAGTCCCACGAGTTCGGAACGAAACTCATTTTTTGGCACTATTTCAGGCCTCAGCTTGAGGGCTACATGTAGATCAAATTTGTGCAGCCTCTTTCTAATGGTGGACTCGTGCACTTTGACATCAACAGTGGCACGAGTTACCTGTAGATCCCGTGATGACATTCTGGGGTTCTTAGAGACTTCTTTCAGCATCTTGCGGTCTGCTCTCGGGCTGAACTTGCTGGGGCGGCCTGGCCTGAACAAGTTGGCAGTTGTTTGGAATCTTCTCTACTTGTAGATGATCTTCAGGACAGTCGAATGATTGATTTCAAATTGTTTGGAGATCTTTTTAAATCCCTTCCCAGACTCGTAGGCATCTATAACCTTCTTTCTGAAGGCCTCAGAGAGCTCTTTTGATCTAGGCATGGTGACGCCGCACACTTCAACAAGAAAGAGCAAACCAAACTAAATGTCTGAGGTTTAAATAAGACAGGTTCCTCCAAGATCCTCTCTAACGATGTTCTAATCATTTGCACCTGAGCTGGTGCACCTGATTCTAATTTTAGGTGTTTGAAGTACTGATAAATGTAGGGGTGTACTTACTTTTTCCACATGCGAAATTTGCTTTTATGTTTATTTAAACTATACAATGGACTACAAAATGTAAATGTTTCATGATATTTGTTATATTATATCACCTTTATCTCTCAATATTGTTGAAATGAAGATCAAATATCTGTATGTTGAAATATGTTGAAAAAGTCAAAACTTTACATGGGGTGCACTTACTTTTTCACGTGACTGTAAATCCGACATTTTCACTAAGTCACGTCCACCGTCCAACAACGTGACAGCTCTGATCAATTTGAATACAAATAGATTGTCCAATGTTTTCAAAAGGCCTTCAATAACCTCGCTTCAAAAAGGGAGAAACTCGCTGAACTCATGTGATACTAGTCTGAATTAGTAAGTAGGAAATAGTGAGTGGGAAATTCTTGTGATTAATATTTAAAACTCAAATATTAGCATAAGACAGAATGGCACGTTACCATTATGGAAGCGACAGACTGATGGAGCAAGAACACAAAGGTACACTCGGCCTTTGAGATACAGACCCTTACCAATTTGGTGTGACATCTGTAAAACTCTTCTAAAATCAGGATTTTAGAATGGAATATAAATGTCTGGATGATCCTCTCAGGACGCTTGTTATCCACTTTGCGTAAGCCCCAGACAACTCTCCTCTGTTTGTTGTAAAAAGGTGGGATTTTTTTTCATGCACCCACCTGATCTTATCCACGTATTTGATTGCTAGTTTCCAAACATTTCTTCTTTGATTCCACATCATTGAGCTCTCCAGCCGCTGTCATCATACAAAACCCCCCTTTCCCCTCCTCTCCCTATATTCTAAAATCCTGCTTGATCTTACTCCTGATTTGCATGAACTTTCTAACCATATACTCGTATTTTAACAACTCACAGAGAGATCTATGATCCTCGATATGTTTGAGTGTTGGAGATGCAAAATATAAACAGGGCAGGTGGATTTGTCTTGTTCCTTTTAATATTCATCCTTATACTCTGACTGCATTCCTTCCACTTGCCTTAATCCATCTAGTTGAGTATATTTTCAAAATTGTCATCAGTTTAAATATACGTACAGTATTCCTATTGGTGACTCGTTAATTATTTTAATGTGTGAGGGAAATATGCGGGTGGAAGATGGCATCAAATCGGTGGAGATGGGCTGAGAAGTGACACTTTGAGGCTACAGTTGAGCAAAGCTCACCATAAATTCACCGAACAACTGACATGTGCAATGCATGTTAAATAATTATAAATTACCAGCAAAGGTGTTTTCTCTTCAATTTAGGGGATCTTAGGTGGTAGCGGCTAGGGTGCCAGCTTAGGATCCTAGGATCCCTAGTGGCTAGGGTGCCAACTTAGGATCCTAGGATCCTGGGTTCGAATCCTGGTCGATCGCTGAATTAACGCCAGGGGGGTTGACTCAGCCTGTCATCCTTCCGAGGTCGGCTAATTGAGGACCAGTTCACTGGTAATTCCCTGGTTGTCGTAAAAGGCGACAAAAAGGGTTGGCGGCAGGAAGGGCATCCGGCCGTAAAACATTGCTTCAAAAAGGGGACCGAAAAACAACAACCACCACGGTCCCCGAAAAAGGCCAACCCCCGCTTGCGGGGAAAAAATGGCCTCTAAAGGTGGTTTAGGTGGTGCTGCATTTTCATAGTTAAATATTGTTAAGGACCTGGCCCAGGGGGTAAAATGGGGATAGTTTAAAGTAGTTATCTCATAGTGCATGTACAGTAAATGTAATATAATCACTGCAATTAAATAAAAGATGTCGGGCACGTGTTTATAAATATCTAGTCGCCCCACCCAAGTGTTTGTATCTACACCCCACCTTTTCCCCCTCCCTACATTCTTGAACGTCGACCATTGTAGTCTGTCCTTGTTTCCTCTTTATTCTTGAGGTTACAGCCAATTGGCATAGCCCATAAGTGCTGTCATGGAGTCAATGTCAGAACACGGGACAAGGAAGAGACACAACCATACATGGACATCCGGTATGATCAAGAACAACGGACCACTCGTGGTGTGGAAATTCCCCGGCTTGCCCTGCCAATCAGCGCAGGCCATCGATCTTCACCTGACAGGCAGCGTCGACCAATGGGTGTGTGCCGCTGGTGGTCCAACGCATCCCACTGACTTGATATAAGTCCGCACATTGCGCTCTCTCCTCGATCCTGCATGGTTTTGTGGTGCTTGGTGCTTTGCAGTCTGGTTTGTGGCACAAGTTCTGGTGAGCAGCAGGCACAGTTGTGGAAGTATGCACTGCGAGGATGGGCCCGGACCAAGATTTACACCACACGTATGAGCTTGGCACCACGGAGCAGCTCTCTTCTCTTTGCCCCGTCTATTCTCTCTCTGTCTTGCCACCTCTGAGTGCATGCACTAAGTTATTCGTTTAAGCCGTCGTCGTCCCGAGGGCATATTGGATTATTTTATTTCATATTCATTTTTAACTGTCTGTTATCACCGTTTCATGGCTGTGCTCTTCCTTTTTCTTATACTGCCCCCTCCCCATTTTCTGGTAATAAACCCTTTCCTTGTTAATGCAAACCGTATGTGTGGTCATTGGGAGTGGGCGTAGCAAATTGGCAAATTAATCAATCAGACAGACAGATCGGATTTGTGCTGAAGCACCTGCATAAAGCGAAACACTTAGCGGGCTCACTCGGCCATTCTTGGTAGTCGGATTCACTGCGGTCGTGTATTTTTAAATGCTGATTTGCACCTAAATAAACCAGCAGACACAGGGACATTGCTGACCCTTACCCGCCAGTGGCACGATCAATCGTCGTGGAAGACACGCAACAGTTACAATATATTTTTGTTCCTCCTCAAGTTGCCCTAAGGGGATTAAGCATAAACCACAAAGTGGAGAAAGTGTGGAATGACATCACGTGTTGACTCGACCAGGTGGGGCAGACAGGAGTACTCCCTCCCTGGAAATAATTAATGCGCTATCTGGGTTAAAAAAAAATTGCGTTGATAAGAGGATAGTGACATCATAATTCTCTTGAAACCTGCTCCATTTCCAGAAGCTGCGAATACAATCCTTAATACTGGATTACGAACCGGCAACCTCTGAGATACAAGTCTACTAGTCGTGTCCTTATCACTAGACTGTACCACTGTAGCTTTTCCGGTGTTCTAGCACAGCATTGTGGGTGTATTATTCCCAGAGTAATTGTTTAATCACTGCAACAATGGTTTAAGCAAATTAAGATTTCGCAACATTTCTGTTTTTTTATCTCTCTTGTTATGATAAAAACATACTACACCTTCTGCATGTTTGTCTATCATCTCTGCAGGAGGCTGAGATGCGATACCAATCGGTAACCTTCCTTCAACAGTTGATTCGTGGTCGAGCAGCACAGATGATGGTAAGGTGCTCCAACTGTTTGAGTTATGCATTTGAAACTGAACATGCCATTTTTTAATGACTAACTAACTGAAGCACCCTGCTTAGCGGGGGTGGGGGTGGGGGGAGTGTAAGTGGGAGGGGAGGAGGAGGTGGGGGGAGTGGAAGTTGAAGGAAGGGGGGAGGTGAAGGGAGAGGGAGGGGAAAGATATACGACATATACATCTTTGGGGGTGGCTTTGACCGGCCCCTCCGTTTTGTGGGGCGGAGGGGGGAAGGGAGGGAACAAAAATTTACCCGTGCTCAGAGTGCTTTAACCTCGGTGTTGCCCAGGAAAAAAGGAAATTGTAATACCCTCTGCCACGAACACCAGGTGGCGGTACACATTTACATGGAGAATTTATGACCCTCCCCCGGCCCTCCACAACCTGCATGACTCCCCCTCCTCCTCTCCCCCTCCCCCGCCGCCCCCCCCCCCCCACACACACAAAGTTGTATTTTATTTGTACCCTGAGTGAAGTATACAAGCGATTATATCTGGAATACCCGGCGTTGCTCAGGCAAAAAAGAAACATTAACATATTTGATGATGGTCAGGAAGAAGATGAAGACTCACCACCAAGTTCAACCGCTTCCGGAATTTGAATTCTGCTTCCGGAAGTCTGATTGAATCTGGTTTGTTTGATCATTTGTGTTCAAATGCCTGGTAATTGTTTTGTATTTATTTATGCATATGTATATTTGTATGTAACTGTCATTCATTAATCAAAAAGGCTTATGCAATATAGAGCGTTTTTTTTTTAATCCACCAAAAAATCGACCTTTTTTGCAAATATTCTCAAAAAAAAAAAATTGGTCTAAAACACTCCCTGGCACTCACTGACAACCCCCTGAAAGTTTGATGAAGATCCGTTTAGCCAGCTCTGAGAAAAATGGTGACATACACATACACACACACACACATACATATATATACACACACACACACACGGCTCTCTTATTCGTTTCGATGTGTGAATTATATAATTACCAACCCGCGATCTGAGGTAACTCGGCTAAAACTTATTCGATTTTCACCAAATAAAGTTTATGAGTGGCTGCACAGACCCCTACTTCTCACTAAAAGTGGAAACAGAATGCAAATTGGAGTTAAAATAAACCTGTGAGAGCAGCCTGCATATATTGCACTGTGTGAATTATATAATTACCAACCCGCGATCGACATTTTTTTCAAATATTTCAAAAAATAATAATCTTTTTTTGTCTATAACACTCTGTCTAGTAAGTGCTATAACACTTTGTCTAACACTTTGTCTAGTAAGTGCTTTGTCAGCACTTACTGACAAACCCCTGAAAGTTTGACGAAGATCCTTTCAGCTTCAGCCATCTCTGAGAAAAATGGCGACACACACACACAGACAAACAGCTCTCTTATATAGTAGATGTGAAATAGATTATCATAAAAAAACTTTAATCCAAAGTCCAGGTGGGAAATTCAGTTGCTTCATAGGCCGGGAGTTGCATCATGTGCCATCCCTCAAATGTAAAGTGCAGTGTCCATTCTGCTACAGTTAGTTGGTTGACATTAAATATCTCACAGTGCCTTTCGTGTCATGAAAGACTTGTGCTAAAAGCTCCCCCTCAGCCAACTCCACAATATGGTGGGAATAATTGGGGTCGTTAAATAAGTAGTTATAGTAGTAGTTGTAACCCAATGACTGAGCATAACTCCACTCCATTGAGGAAAGCCATAATGGCACAGATGTGATAGGCCAAATGGTGTTTCCTATTCCATCATCTCCATCTCTCTTTGAGTCTTGTCCTTACTTTAATCTCCTTTACACATGTTTTGGGAAGCATGAAACTGGATGACCCAAGTTGAGATATCTGTATCAAGTCAAGACCCTTACATGTGTCCTCTCTCTCCAGGAAGCAACTAGCATGTGGCCCGTCGGCATTCCAATGTGCAAGCCACAAGTCTTCGGTCATGAAAAGATCGACGACAACAACAATGGCCCTTGTATTGCACTTGTCGGATAATATGTGCATTTTGTGTCTGTTATCATGCTTGCAGGCATATTACGATTTGCAGAAGCGAGGTGACCTTATTGCAGAGATGAGAAGTACCCACGGCCTGCAGCCGGAGGAGCAAAGGCAGCAGAGGCTGGAGCAGCGACACACACTCGCCTTGCAGCGAAATCAGTCTCTCCACCTCCAACAAGTAATCACCGCAAAAATACTCGTCAAGTGGAATCTGTCGTATTATACACTCCCATTCTGCTTCACAATGTTACTTGAATTGTTGGGGTTCAAACCAAGCATTCTAACAATTAAAGGGGATTTTCTATGTTGTGTACAATAAGGCTCAAACAGAAAATAAACATTTGATCACGTGCTACACAAGACAGTTTCATTGAAGGTCAAAACGTTGAAATAAATAAATATACAAGTGAATTACCCAAAGAGATATTTTTCTTTCTTCTCTCCTCTCATACCCCCAGCTCCCCATTTTGTTCCACCTTTCTTTCTACAACCTCCTTCCTGCTTTTTTTTTTTCTTCCATGTTCTGCTTTTCCTCCTTCACCATTTGGTTGTCTTTCCTCCTTTTCACTGCTCCCCATTTTCTCTCCCTATAGTTTCACTGCCATTTGCCTTTTTACTTGCTTTTCTTCTTTCTATTGCCTTTCCTGTTTTATTCGGCCTTGACCTTCATTATAATTTCGTCTTGCACTGCTATTTCTGTCTTTGCTTCTTTTTATCTTTTCCAGGAAAGAGATGTGCTGTGGAAAGTCAGGAATTCCTGCATGAGTGAAGTAAAATAGAGTGTTTTCTGGCTTTATTTATTTCTTGCATTTGCTGTTAGGGGGCAATATAGTTATGTACACATATTCTGGTTGAAATTTGAGATAATTTAAATTGGCTTTCTTTCTTCCATGGAACTGACTCCATGTTTACCCCATGCCGCTCCCTCTTGTCTTTCAAGAGTGCTGACCTTCGTCACCTCATGCTTTTTCCCATACCCACCCCTACTCCCGTTGACACATTTTGCCCCTTTCTTGTTTTGCTCTTTACTTTTTTGCCAATTGACTACTCATTTGTGATGGTCCATGCATTTCTTTGTCTGCCTGTTTCACACATTGACCCTGTGTAGTTATGACAGCAACAAGAGGAAAAGAGACAGAATTTAATAGCTTAAATCCCTCTCTTGCAGTCTCAGCGAGTCTCGGCTCTGCTCTTGGAGGTCGAGGGAGCTATTACCTCGTCTATACTGACCCATCTAGCCAATGAAATTGTCTTCTATTTGGCCGAATCAAAAGCCAGTTCTCTGGCTGAGCAGGCGCTCAAGCTACGTGGCTTGCGTGAGGCATGGGAAGCAGGATGCAGGCAGCAGGAAGAGAGAAGGAGGCGGCAAACGGAGGAGTGTTTCAGACAGGTAAGACCCATGAAACCTTTATTTATTGTCCTTTGTTTATTTTGGAATGTAACATGAAGTTAATAGGATATCTTCTCCCAATAAAATACATTTCGCAGTTATATCCCCAGTGACACTGAAACACATTCCTGTGGTATGCTCAGATGTGCCAGTGAGAATTGAAGAATAAAGCAGAGCTAAATATTGAAGGGGAATGATGACATAAACTAAATATTAAGGAGATATGGAGAGTAAAGCAGAACGAAATATGAAGGGTCTGAATGATTACACTGAAGAGTTTGAGTTAGAAATGCGTTGGTACAGCTTCTGCGCACGAGTTTCTTATTACCCCATGCATGTAGGTCAAAGCGGGGTTAAGCAATTGATTCACTCTATATGTCCATCAGTCTGTTTCTGTGATCAACGACCACTTGTTTTCGATTGAATTATATATTTTGAACACTGTAGACCATGAATTGTAACATGAATCAGAACAGAAACCTGCATTTTAGCAGAAATTTGGTTCTGAATTTGGCAAATTGTATGGAGTCTGGTCCCGGGTGCAAATGCACACAATGTGGTAAAGCAATTGTGTTTTGCAGTGAAAGAAATGAAAATCATTCAAAACAGGAAACATTGTTTTAGGGGATGTCATAAAGGACACAATAAACAGCACGAATAAATAATTTAGCGTGTGCATCAACGGCGGTAAATTTCTGATTCAATGGTTTTTGGGGTTTTTTCTACAGCCTTTAAAACTTTTTTAAATTTCAATTGAATGATATATTTGAACACTGTAGCAACAAATGACCTTGTTTAGCAGTAGCAGTTTAGCAATGACCCTTCAGTTTAGCAGTACTTGTGCAAAATGTACACCGTCTCGACCAATCAAATTTGACGCATACTGTCATACAACAATAATACGCATAATCCAACAAGCATAACAACATAATAATAACTACAACTGCCACTTTATACTGCCATCTGCCACTGAAGGAATGACCCATGTCGTGCTCTTTACCTTTTGTCCTCACGAATTTGCTCGGGATGGGGGTGGAGAGAGGAAATTGGAGGAGGAGGGGGGGGGGGAGAGGAGAGAGGTCTTGGGTCGGTGGAGGGGGTGAGATGGTTCTCAGGGTTGTGGTGGGGGGAAGGAAGGGGGTTGCTCTTGCGGTTGAGGGGAGGGATAGGTTTCTAGGAAGGGAGAGGGATATATTGAGGTCGGGGTATGGGATTGTAGAGTTGAAGAACTAACAGCGAGTGGAGGAGTAGGGTGTCAGAGAGTAGCGAGAGGGGGCATTGGCCTATACACTGTCCCCCTGCTTTGATACAACCTAGCTTTGATCTGACACGTGACCCATGATGCCTCTTTTAAAAACTGGATTTACAATTTGATTTTAAAAATTAAATTCAAAGGAATTCAAAAAGAAACCTCAGATTCAAAATATATATTTTAAATGGCTGCAAGACAACCGATGGCATTTAAATTATCAAACTATATTCTGAAACACTCGATCATGTGCGTGAAGTTTCACATCAATCTTGTAAGCCGTTTTGGAGATGATAAAATTGTAAGGTTTCTTATTCTTCAAATAATTAAGACATTCTTGTTGCCAGACAGTGCGACCGATCACATTGAAATTTAAACGTGTATTCCCCTCAACGAGTTATAGACCTCGTAACACGCTGTGTTCAATCCAGTTATTACGTATACAGTTGACCCTCTCCTGGGAATATCGTCGGTATCAATTGGAGTGGTACCTAAATAATCTGAACACGAAGTAATAATTGTTTACACCTTGGGTCCACAGGATAAACTGGGACACCCCCGAGTTTAGCGAGGCCTCATACGTCTCTCTATGACACGGGATTCACAAGTTATGGACCCAGTAACACTACGTGTTCAACCTATTTATTACTTATGCAGTTGACCCTTTTTTCCTGGTGGTCATCATTGGTATCAATTTAATTGGTATCTAAGTAACTTCAACATGAAGTAATAATGGGGTGGGGTGCTCCCTTGGGTTTAAGGAAGGTTTCAAG
Organism: Myxine glutinosa; assembly: GCF_964187855.1. Classification (NCBI taxonomy): domain Eukaryota; kingdom Metazoa; phylum Chordata; class Myxini; order Myxiniformes; family Myxinidae; genus Myxine; species Myxine glutinosa. The sequence continues at coordinate 122,238,067 of NC_136267.1, read as the reverse complement.
GAAAAACCAAAGGAATATTCGAATATGTAATGATCCTCAAATTAAGGATGTCCTTGGATTTAGGAACTTGAAATATTTAAGTAAATCCTCAAATCCTTCCTTAAGAATGTTTTACGGAACTAGGCCTTGTTCAGGTGCTACTCCTCTACCCTCAAACCCATGCAGGCAAAGCCAAGTGAGCCTTATTAAAAAAAAAAAATTCAAAAAGAGCCCAGATTCCAAAAAATAAAATAATTATGGCTGTCAGAGCATGCGTCCAATCAGGATGAAATTTAAAAACTGTATATCTTTATAACCCTATTTGTGAATGTCTGTTTGTTCGGTTGTGCCTCATGGACAGCCTAAGGAAGTGACTTGGAGAGGGAAGAGGTGGTCCGTGGGGGGTAATTTTTCACAACAAAAAACATGGGCACATTAGATTTAGACTAGGGGCGTGCCCAATGGGCGTGGCTTCCTCTGACGATAAAAAGCCCACTACACACACATGACTGACTATTTATTTTCTCGGGCAACGCTCGGTAACTCTGCTAGTTGTACATATAGAGGTGCAAAGTTTTGTTTTTTTCGTTGTTTTTTCCCCCCAGATGGCGCCTGTTTCACGTGACCAATGAACGTCATAATGAGCATTAAAAATTATATAGGAGGAGGTGCTCCTATGGGGAAAAATTTGTGTCAATCGGACCAACCGTTGCAGAAAAAAAGTATTTTTAAAGGGACTAAACCTGTAAAATCTCGACAGAAGAATAATAATAATTACAAGAACAATAGGCTTCTAGTGGGAACCTCACTGAACACTTAATAATAATCTTAACAATAACAATAAGGTATCAGTCTGAAAGGCATGTGGTACCTTAATAACGCAACAAGAAAGAATAACAATTAATAGGCCTTCCGTAGTTGATTCAGCAATTATCTAACTCCACAAGACTTTACACTTGAAACAGTACGGTATCCCACTTGAATATCACACTGAACTATGGCTAATGGAATGATCTGATATTGCAGTCTATTAGAGTACGGGGGACCTGGAATGACAATCTATGACACAATGTATGACAGGCACCTAGCAATTCAAACACAGATACGACTTTGTTCAAAAGATCTGTTTGCTTTAGTGCATCATTTTCTCAAAGATTGTTCCAAAATCGTCAGTTTCTCCAATAAGATTTGGCAGAAGGCACAGCTCTGGACTTCCTCAAAAAGGCACCTAACAATGCAGCAATATTTAGAAACCTTACTTATTTGGGTTATTAGTAAAATATTAGTTTCATGAAACTGAACTAAAAGCTTGAAGACTTGTTACTTCAAGCTACTCTTCTACTGACTTCTAATCATTGTTAATTTTGGCTGTGCAAACGAGGAGATGCAGCCACAAAGTTTGAACTTCTTCAATACCTCGTCAATTCTTGCGTGCATGCAGGTGGTACACGTACACCAGAAGTGTATCAAGGATTTCCTTCAGCCACTTATGGTGCATACTGGCTGGGTATGTGCAGAGCGCCAAGCCGAGAGGGAAGTGAGCGAGTGGTCAGCTCGAATCCATCAAGAACCTGATCGGTGAGCATTACTGACAAATTGTGCCAGGAAAATGGGCTTTCACGGGGACAGGAGCGTTCCCCAACAAGAAAGTTGCATATATGTTGAATTAAGGTGCTTTTAACCATCAGGGCAGTGGGAGATATGTGTAAATGAATGCTTTAGGGATTGAGAGTGAACATTTAGGGGCCTTCCAAATACAGCATATGCAGAGTGGCGGACATTTTAGTGCCTCTTCCATCCACAATATGCCTCATATACATGTCCTTCCCTCCTATCTCTATACTGCTATATCTTCTCAACCTCATCATCCACTCCAATCTCACAATCCCTTCTTTCCCTTCCTTTTCTCCATTTTCCCTCCCACAAGAGTAATTTTCACTGATTACAAGCGTTCATAATTTTATTTGATTAACTGCAACATACATTTTAAAATAATTGTTGTAGTTATTTGAGCATTTACCTTGCTATTACTTAGTTAGCTTACTTTATTTGCTGTACCAATGCAGACACGGAAAGCGCGAAGCAGAAGAGTTTGTATCCGAGCTTGTCCATAGCTTTTTGCTGCCAGAAGTCGATGAGATTGTCTCTGGAAAGAGAGGTAAGCGTCCATAACATTGTAAAGCAGAAGCAAATCACAAGTTTTTATTTTATCATTTGAATATTATTCATTGCATTACTCATCAAGTATTATTAGGTGTACCAGAAAATAATGTTGTTTTTCAAAGAGGAATACACAGCTTAAAAAACGACATTACTTCCGGTGCAACTAATATTACTCAATGACTATAATTTGTAATAGAGTGAACAGAATTGCATCACATAATTTGACATTTTTATACATATATGAAACGAGTTTGCATGGATAATATTTTTGCACTCGTGACCCCTTTACCCCTCCCGGTGCTTTCTTTCCCTTCCTTCAACCACAGCAAAAAGCTCCGAACTACATGGTCGTGATACAACCTCAGACACTTCAGGTCCTTCCAGCCACCACTCTCCACCACCTCCTAGCCCAACACCTCGTTCTTGCTTACAAAATGTTCCAACAGACTCAATAAGCACTTCTCAACCACTTCATTCCACTGAAGATCCAAGCCCTCATGGCTTTCACCTTCCGCCACCATCGCCTTCTCGCATTGCAACTCATGCTGCCCTTGAATCCTCCATTTCTCAGATAGTCAATGAAATCCCTCAGAGACAATGTCTCTCTGATGATTCTCCACATCCAGGCCATAATGAGCCTCCCTCCACCTGATTCTTCTCCACCACGTAGCCCTTCTCCGTAACCTCCTAGCCATCAAGCTCTTCCCGATGAGTGACCAAAGTTGAACTTTTTAACCTAGTGACTATTCTTTGACCTAGTGGTTAAACGTTTTGTAAACAGTTACCTAATGCCTATCCAGCTCTTTTTGGGGACTAGTCCATCGTTAGTCCATAAAGTCTGTAATTTTCACCAGGTGACCTTCAGTCACTGAGCCGCTGAGAGACCTCGACTGCCATCCAGCAAACTGGAAAATAGACCTATATTATTACCCACTCGTTCAGCTAGAGAAATGAAACATTTTATCTCCAATAATATGAGCAAATACTTACTTAATGAACCTATAAAAGTGCCTTAAATGTTAAACACCTTGAATATCTCATTTAATAATGCTGTCTTTAACATATTGTTGTTTAAACATTAGTGTTTACATGTTGAATTTGCACAACCACCACTGGATGATAGTTAAACTAACTAATCAATAACAAGGAAAAATATCCGACATTGTACAAGCACAAGTAACTTCCCTGTTACGTTTGTTCTTTTGTTATGAGGTATGTAGTGCACACCTGGAATAAAGCAATATTATAATCACATCATTCCTGGATAGTTTATTCATTGCCTGAGCTGTATAAATATCAATTTGAATGCCAACAGAGTTTTAGCTGACTTTAATTCCCCCGCCCCCCCCCCCCCCCATTTCCTTTCCATGTATATATGTTGGAACCCATCTGTGGATCGGTCCCATCGGCCGATCGGTCTAACCCATCTGTGGATGCACGAGAAATGACAATGCAGACCCATCGGCCGATGGGTCTGCGCCATCTGCGGATGTGTTGTTCACCTTGAAGGAATGTGTATGCATCAATGGTGGATGAGTATGTTTATTTGAAATGTTTATTGAAATATATTTTTGAAATTTGAAATTTGAAATGTTTATAAAGCAGTCCGTGACATGTGGTTTGTCGATAACCGTTTGTCGATAAGATAAAAATAAGATAATGTCGCTCCATTTAAAAACGCTGGTCTTCTTCGCTGGTGGCACTGGCAGACTCAGCTCTCCATTGTTTATATAGCAATTCCTGGCATTTTATATAGCAACACATTCCTTCAAGGTGAACACCACATCCGCAGATGGCGCAGACCCATCGGCCGATGGGTCTGCATTGTCATTTCTCGTGCATCCACAGATGGGTCAGACCCATCGGCCGATGGGACCGATCCACAGATGGGTTCCAACATATACATACATCTGACTAGATCGTTTTGTTCAGTAAACCGATCATTTTAAATCACCCCAATTGAAAGCCCATTTCAAACTTCCTTCATGCCTTCAAATGCAAAGGGCTGCTGAGACAGCTTTTCATTGGCTAAGGAGTGCAATCCTGCACGGGTCGCCACTCTGACGCAGAATACTCAAATTGCTCATGCATTCTTCCCAGTAGGCTGCTGGTCATTTTGCACACCTCAGAAGGATGACAGGCTGAGTAAACTCACCTGGTGTTATGTTGACGGCAAGGCAGTTGCTCAAACCCAAGACCCTAAGACTGTAAGCAAGCTACCTTAACCATCGACCAACACCACACTCCAAGTTATTGGGCAATTGTTTTATATTGCTCACAAAATGTTGAAAAGCATATTCCGTTAACACCGATTCAAACAACCAAATTTATTCGTTTCAATCCATTTTGAGTACTTGCAGTGTCGTCCTTGCTCTCAAGGCAATTCCCCTCCAACAATAAGTGGCACATCGGATGCCAAGTCCATTCAAACGAATATACACAGTGCCGATAGACGCTAACATTTATCACACAAAAAAAACAGACGCACAAAACATATAATAAGGGTAGCGGGAGACAAGATGGGGAGAGAAGGGGAAGCACACAAACACAACCTTGTAACCTTGTAACCTTGTAACCTTGTAACCTGCCTTGTAACCTTGTAACCTTGTAACCTTGTAACCTGCCTTGTAACCTTGTAACCTTGTAACCTTGTAACCTGCCTTGTAACCTGCCTTGTAACCTTGTAACCTGCCTTGTAACCTTGTAACCTGGCCTTGTAACCTTGTAACCTTACAGCCTTGTAACCTTGTTGTAACAACCTTGTAACCTTGTAACCTGCCTTGTAACCTTGTAACCTGCCTTGTAACCTTGTAACCTGGCCTTGTAACCTTGTAACCTGCCTTGTAACCTTGTAACCTGGCCTTGTAACCTTGTAACCTGCCTTGTAACCTTGTAACCTGGCCTTGTAACCTTGTAACCTGGCCTTGTAACCTTGTAACCTGCCTTGTAACCTTGTAACCTGGCCTTGTAACCTTGTAACCTGGCCTTGTAACCTTGTAACCTGCCTTGTAACCTTGTAACCTGGCCTTGTAACCTTGTAACCTGGCCTTGTAACCTTGTAACCTGCCTTGTAACCTTGTAACCTGGCCTTGTAACCTTGTAACCTTACAGCCTTGTAACCTTGTTGTAACAACCTTGTAACCTTGTAACCTGCCTTGTAACCTTGTAACCTGCCTTGTAACCTTGTAACCTGGCCTTGTAACCTTGTAACCTGCCTTGTAACCTTGTAACCTGGCCTTGTAACCTTGTAACCTGGCCTTGTAACCTTGTAACCTGGCCTTGTAACCTTGTAACCTGCCTTGTAACCTTGTAACTTGGCCTTGTAACCTTGTAACCTGGCCTTGTAACCTTGTAACCTGCCTTGTAACCTTGTAACCTGCCTTGTAACCTGGCCTTGTAACCTTGTAACCTGCCTTGTAACCTTGTAACCTGGCCTTGTAACCTTGTAACCTGCCTTGTAACCTTGTAACCGGCCTTGTAACCTTGTAACCTGGCCTTGTAACCTGCCTTGTAACCTTGTAACCTGGCCTTGTAACCTTGTAACCTGGCCTTGTAACCTTGTAACCTGGCCTTGTAACCTGCCTTGTAACCTTGTAACCTGGCCTTGTAACCTGGCCTTGTAACCTGCCTTGTAACCTTGTAACCTGGCCTTGTAACCTTGTAACCTGGCCTTGTAACCTTGTAACCTGCCTTGTAACCTGGCCTTGTAACCTGGCCTTGTAACCTTGTAACCTGCCTTGTAACCTTGTAACCGGCCTTGTAACCTTGTAACCTGCCTTGTAACCTGGCCTTGTAACCTGGCCTTGTAACCTGCCTTGTAACCTTGTAACCTGGCCTTGTAACCTTGTAACCTGCCTTGTAACCTTGTAACCTGGCCTTGTAACCTTGTAACCTGCCTTGTAACCTTGTAACCTGCCTTGTAACCTTGTAACCTGCCTTGTAACCTGCCTTGTAGCCTTGTAACCTTGTAACCTGCCTTGTAACCTTGTAACCTGCCTTGTAACCTTGTAACCTGCCTTGTAACCTGCCTTGTAGCCTTGTAACCTTGTAACCTGCCTTGTAACCTTGTAACCTGCCTTGTAACCTTGTAACCTGCCTTGTAACCTGCCTTGTAACCTTGTAACCTGCCTTGTAACCTTGTAACCTGCCTTGTAACCTTGTAACCTGCCTTGTAACCTTGTAACCTGCCTTGTAACCTTGTAACCTGCCTTGTAACCTTGTAACCTGGCCTTGTAACCTTGTAACCTGCCTTGTAACCTTGTAACCTGGCCTTGTAACCTTGTAACCTGGCGTTGTAACCTTGTAACCTGCCTTGTAACCTTCTAACCTGCCTTGTAACCTTGTAACCTGCCTTGTAACCTTGTAACCTGCCTTGTAACCTTGTAACCTGCGTCGTAACCTTGTAACCTGGCCTTGTAACCTGCCTTGTAACCTTGTAACCTGGCCTTGTAACCTTGTAACCTGCGTCATAACCTTGTAACCTGGCCTTGTAACCTGCCTTGTAACCTTGTAACCTTGTAACCTGCCTTGTAACCTGCCTTGTAACCTTGTAACCTGCCTTGTAACCTTGTAACATGGCCTTGTAACCTTGTAACCTGCCTTGTAACCTTGTAACCTGCCTTGTAACCTGCCTTGTAACCTTGTAACCTGCCTTGTAACCTTGTAACCTGCCTTGTAACCTTGTAACCTGCCTTGTAACCTTGTAACCTGGCCTTGTAACCTTGTAACCTGGCCTTGTAACCTTGTAACCTGCCTTGTAACCTTGTAACCTGGCCTTGTAACCTTGTAACCTGCCTTGTAACCTTGTAACCTGCCTTGTAACCTTGTAACCTGCCTTGTAACCTTGTAACCTGCCTTGTAACCTTGTAACCTGGCCTTGTAACCTTGTAACCTGCCTTGTAACCTTGTAACCAGCCTTGTAACCTTGTAACCTGCCTTGTAACCTTGTAACCTGCCTTGTAACCTTGTAACCTGCCTTGTAACCTTGTAACCTGCCTTGTAACCTTGTAACCTGCCTTGTAACCTTGTAACCTGGCCTTGTAACCTTGTAACCTGCCTTGTAACCTTGTAACCTGGCCTTGTAACCTTGTAACCTGGCCTTGTAACCTGCCTTGTAACCTTGTAACCTGGCCTTGTAACCTGGCCTTGTAACCTGCCTTGTAACCTTGTAACCTGGCCTTGTAACCTTGTAACCTGGCCTTGTAACCTTGTAACCTGCCTTGTAACCTGGCCTTGTAACCTTGTAACCTGGCCTTGTAACCTTGTAACCTGCCTTGTAACCTTGTAACCAGCCTTGTAACCTTGTAACCTGCCTTGTAACCTGGCCTTGTAACCTGGCCTTGTAACCTGCCTTGTAACCTTGTAACCTGGCCTTGTAACCTGCCTTGTAACCTTGTAACCTGGCCTTGTAACCTTGTAACCTGCCTTGTAACCTTGTAACCTGCCTTGTAACCTTGTAACCTGCCTTGTAACCTGCCTTGTAGCCTTGTAACCTTGTAACCTGCCTTGTAACCTTGTAACCTGCCTTGTAACCTTGTAACCTGTCTTGTAACCTGCCTTGTAACCTGCCTTGTAACCTTGTAACCTGCCTTGTAACCTTGTAACCTGCCTTGTAACCTTGTAACCTGCCTTGTAACCTTGTAACCTGCCTTGTAACCTTGTAACCTGCCTTGTAACCTTGTAACCTGCCTTGTAACCTTGTAACCTGGCCTTGTAACCTTGTAACCTGCCTTGTAACCTTGTAACCTGGCCTTGTAACCTTGTAACCTGGCCTTGTAACCTTGTAACCTGCCTTGTAACCTTCTAACCTGCCTTGTAACCTTGTAACCTGCCTTGTAACCTTGTAACCTGCCTTGTAACCTTGTAACCTGCGTCGTAACCTTGTAACCTGGCCTTGTAACCTGCCTTGTAACCTTGTAACCTGGCCTTGTAACCTTGTAACCTGCATCATAACCTTGTAACCTGGCCTTGTAACCTGCCTTGTAACCTTGTAACCTGCGTCGTAACCTTGTAACCTGCCTTGTAACCTGCCTTGTAACCTTGTAACCTGCCTTGTAACCTTGTAACCTGGCCTTGTAACCTTGTAACCTGCCTTGTAACCTTGTAACCTGCCTTGTAACCTGCCTTGTAACCTTGTAACCTGCCTTGTAACCTTGTAACCTGCCTTGTAACCTTGTAACCTGCCTTGTAACCTTGTAACCTGGCCTTGTAACCTTGTAACCTGGCCTTGTAACCTTGTAACCTGCCTTGTAACCTTGTAACCTGGCCTTGTAACCTTGTAACCTGCCTTGTAACCTTGTAACCTGCCTTGTAACCTTGTAACCTGCCTTGTAACCTTGTAACCTGCCTTGTAACCTTGTAACCTGGCCTTGTAACCTTGTAACCTGCCTTGTAACCTTGTAACCTGCCTTGTAACCTTGTAACCTGCCTTGTAACCTTGTAACCTGCCTTGTAACCTTGTAACCTGCCTTGTAATCTTGTAACCTGCCTTGTAACCTTGTAACCTGCCTTGTAACCTTGTAACCTGGCCTTGTAACCTTGTAACCTGCCTTGTAACCTTGTAACCTGCCTTGTAACCTTGTAACCTGCCTTGTAACCTTGTAACCTGCCTTGTAACCTGCCTTGTAACCTGGCCTTGTAACCTTGTAACCTGCCTTGTAACCTGCCTTGTAACCTTGTAACCTGCCTTGTAACCTTGTAACCTGGCCTTGTAACCTTGCAACCTGGCCTTGTAACCTTGTAACCTGCCTTGTAACCTTGTAACCTGGCCTTGTAACCTTGTAACCTGCCTTGTAACCTTGTAACCTGCCTTGTAACCTGCCTTGTAAGCTGCCTTGTAACCGGCCTTGTAACCTTGTAACCTGCCTTGTAACCTGCCTTGTAACCTTGTAACCTGCCTTGTAACCTTGTAACCTGGCCTTGTAACCTTGTAACCTGCCTTGTAACCTTGTAACCTGCCTTGTAACCTGCCTTGTAACCTTGTAACCTGCCTTGTAACCTTGTAACCTGCCTTGTAACCTTGTAACCTGCCTTGTAACCTTGTAACCTGGCCTTGTAACCTTGTAACCTGGCCTTGTAACCTTGTAACCTGCCTTGTAACCTTGTAACCTGGCCTTGTAACCTTGTAACCTGCCTTGTAACCTTGTAACCTGCCTTGTAACCTTGTAACCTGCCTTGTAACCTTGTAACCTGCCTTGTAACCTTGTAACCTGGCCTTGTAACCTTGTAACCTGCCTTGTAACCTTGTAACCTGCCTTGTAACCTTGTAACCTGCCTTGTAACCTTGTAACCTGCCTTGTAACCTTGTAACCTGCCTTGTAATCTTGTAACCTGCCTTGTAACCTTGTAACCTGCCTTGTAACCTTGTAACCTGGCCTTGTAACCTTGTAACCTGCCTTGTAACCTTGTAACCTGCCTTGTAACCTTGTAACCTGCCTTGTAACCTTGTAACCTGCCTTGTAACCTGCCTTGTAACCTGGCCTTGTAACCTTGTAACCTGCCTTGTAACCTGCCTTGTAACCTTGTAACCTGCCTTGTAACCTTGTAACCTGGCCTTGTAACCTTGCAACCTGGCCTTGTAACCTTGTAACCTGCCTTGTAACCTTGTAACCTGGCCTTGTAACCTTGTAACCTGCCTTGTAACCTTGTAACCTGCCTTGTAACCTGCCTTGTAAGCTGCCTTGTAACCGGCCTTGTAACCTTGTATCCTGCCTTGTAACCTGCCTTGTAACCTTGTAACCTGCCTTGTAAGCTTGTAACCTGGCCTTGTAACCTTGTAACCTGGCCTTGTAACCTTGTAACCTGGCCTTGTAACCTTGTAACCTGCCTTGTAACCTTCTAACCTGCCTTGTAACCTTGTAACCTGCCTTGTAACCTTGTAACCTGCCTTGTAACCTTGTAACCTGGCCTTGTAACCTTGTAACCTGCCTTGTAACCTTGTAACCTGCCTTGTAACCTTGTAACCTGCCTTGTAACCTTGTAACCTGCCTTGTAACCTTGTAACCTGGCCTTGTAACCTTGTAACCTGCCTTGTAACCTTGTAACCGGCCTTGAAACCTTGTAACCTGCCTTGTAACCTGCCTTGTAACCTGGCCTTGTAACCTTGTAACCTGCCTTGTAACCTTGTAACCTGGCCTTGTAACCTTGTAATCTGGCCTTGTAACCTTGTAACCTGCCTTGTAACCTTCTAACCTGCCTTGTAACCTTGTAACCTGCCTTGTAACCTTGTAACCTGCCTTGTAACCTTGTAACCTGCCTTGTAACCTTGCCTTGTAACCTTGTAACCTTGCCTTGTAACCTTGTAACCTGCCTTGTAAGCTGGAATTAAAATGCATTAAATCAGACTTTTTCCACCTTTATTTATACATCGTAACCCACAACTTCCAAGTGAAAAAATTCTACAAATTTCACAAAAATTCATTAAAAATACAAAACTAGAATATCTTGGTTGGATAAGTGTCCCACCCCCCCCCCCCCCCCCCCCCCCCTCTGAGTTAATACTTGGTGGAAGCACCGTTGACAGTAATTACAGCTGTGAGTCTGTTGGAATAGGTCTCCACCAACTTTGCACACCTTGATTGGGCAATATTTGCCCATTTTTCTGCACAAAACTGTTCAAGCTCAGTCAAGTTGCGTGGGGAGTATTGATGGACAGCAATCTTCAAGTATTGGCACAGATGTTAAATTGGATTTAGATCGGGGCTCTGACTGGACCACTGAAAGACATTTATCTTTTTGTTCCTTAGCCAGTCCAGAGTAGCTTTGGCTGTGAGCTTCGGGTCGTTGTCATGCTGAAAGATGAACCTCCGTCGCAATTTCAGTTTTCTTGCAGAGGGCAGCAGGTTTTCCTCAGATTTTTCTGTATTTTGCTCCATCCATTTTTCCTTCTATCCTGACAAGTGCCCCAGTCCCTGCTGATGAGAAACATCCCCATAACATGATGCTGCCACCACCATGCTTAATAGTAGGGATGGTGTTCTTTGGGTGATGTGTTGTGTTGGGTTTGTGCCAAACGTAACGTTTTGCATTTAGGCCAAAGACCACAAAACGTTTTGCCACATGACTTCAGAATCACGAGAGTTGTTTTTTCATACCTCAAACGGGACTCAAGGTGGGCTTTTTGGAGTAATTGGTTCCTTCTTGCCACCCTACCATACATGCCAGACTTGTGGAGTGTTTGGGTTATTGTTGTCACATGCACACAGTGATCAGTCTTTGCTATAAAGGCCTGTAGCTCTTTCAAAGTTGCCATTGGCCTCTTGGTCGCCTCTGATCAGTTTCCTCCCTGCTTGGTCGTCCAGTTTGGAGGGACGGCCTGATCTAGGCATGGTCTTGTTGGTACCATAAGCCTTCCACTTCCTTAAAGATTGTCTTGACTGTGCTCCAAGGGATATTCAAGGCCTTTGAAATATTTTTTATACCCATCCACTGATCTGGGCCTTTCTACAACTTTATCCCAGAGATCTTTTGAAAGCTCCTTGGTGCTCATGGTTGAGACTTTGCTGTGAAATGCACTACCCAGCAGAGGAAACCTACAGGAACAGCTGATTTTATTCTGAAATAATCAGAATCACTACCATTTAACACAGGTGGAGATCAATGAACTTGGTGTGTGATTTTGACGGTGATTGGTTACACCTGAGCTTGTTTACAATTGCTATTATAAGGGGGGTGGACACTTATCCAACCAAGATATTCTAGTTTTGTATTTAATATTGATTTTCTGAAATTTGTAGAATTTTTTTGCACATGGAAGTTGTGGGTTACGATGTGTAATTTAAAGTGGAAAAAGTCTGATTTGATGCAATTTAAATCCAGGCTATAGGGCAACAAAAGGTGAAAAATTTGAAAGGGGGTGTAAACTTTCTATAGACACTGTACATCATGAGGCAGATACCTTGCTTTCCCATGCAAGGTGCAGAGCACTGACCACATTGATTTTACCATTTCCATATTAATGAAAATCTTCAGTTTTACCTGAAACAACAAATTTAAATGTTAAGTGAAGGGAATTTTGGAGGTGATTAAACGTTGGAAATGGCCACTGAGAAAGCTGTTGTTGTGCAGACATTGGACATTGCACAGTCTATCTTCAGGTATCAGGTCTATCTTCAGGTATCTTCTTGGGTAAAGTACAGACAAATTGATCAGACAGGTGATAAACTTTGAAGTCGGCAGCCAAACGTACACATATCACCTGGATATTAAAATTTTTATGAGAAGAACAAATCAGAAGCTGTTAGGTCCACTGATCACACCTGTGCCATCAGCAGATATTGGTAGTAATACTGCGTCTGTTTATTTCCATTCAGCAGATCCAGGTGGTCACACAGGTTGGTGCAATACGTGGAACACTTCACCTTGAGCCGTCCAGTTTGGGTTTGACTCCTTACCTGATTCCTGATGTTAAACGTCCCAAAGCTATCACCGGAACCCTGAACAAATTGCTCACACCTTCTCTCGAACGTGAGACCTTGCCAGTCAGTTCGTGAAAGACTGGGGTCAGGTCCAGACAGTTCCACCCTACTTCATTTTCTTTTTTGGGAAAAAATATTTATTCCTCCAGGAATAATGGACGGAGACGTGTCGACACGTGACACTTTGTGGTTGACCCTTAGTAGTCTTAGCGCCCTTAGGTTGACCCTTAGTACCTGGGTTGGCTACAAAAATGCTACATATGAAAACATTGTCTCCAGAATAGAAAACCCATCTAATGGCCGACATAATTACGGGTCATGTAATTTCTGAGATAATTAAGACAGCCATTTTTAACAAGATCATGCACCATTGGCCATCAAAACTAGATAACCAGATAGTGCAGAGATCTGAATGGTCTACCAGTTGAAAGTTTCTATCATGGATCCCTTTTGTGAAATTGTAATTGGATGCCATTAAAAATGTTCACATTGGTCCCACCTGTTGGTTCCCTCGTGCCTAGCTAATGATAATGGGGCGTGTCCTGTTTCTGGAGCAGCAGGATGGGCGGATCTTGCCCCATGGGACACATCGCGCACACAAATCTCCATCTTGTTAACACCAGTCAAGGACATGGACATGGCGAAGATGTAATGGAATTCTTTACAGGGATGAGGAGTTCATACAGAGCCAGGGATACGAGGCTGCATCACGAGACTCGAGGTTGAACTTCCTCCAGAACCCAGAATCAGGTACAGCAATTCCTACCAATTCTCTTCCTACATCATAGTCACTGTTATTGTCCCGTTTTATGGCCATTTATGGCGCATTTCAGGGGTAAATGTCGATATCTGACTCCAGTGGTGTCACTGGTGATCTCAATTTAACTGATTAATTAATCTATCAACCCTTCCTTACAAAATAGGCTAAAAATAGGTAGTTAATTAATTTATACGTTCCATCCAGGTTGATGAGTTTTGTATGATTACAGTATTGAAATGGTCTCGATGTCAAGTCAGCCTAACTTGATGAAATATGCCTCACATATCATATGGATAAATTGTGAAAAATAAACTGAGAAAAGAAAGACCAGGATAGGAGACAAAAACGGAGTGGGGACCATGAAAAGGGAAAAGAGGTAGGAATGAAAATTGGGGGTTAAGAGAGAGAGAGTAGGGAAGAGCAGACTGTAAAAGGGGGAGATGAGGGAAGGATGAAAGGAATGTTAAAATTGCACCATTTGAACGACACCGTGGGATCTTCAACGTCCACCAACGAATGCCAGCAGACGAGACGCCCGTTCAACGTCCATTCGAGGAATGGCACACACATGTATGAATCACCCTGACTGTGAAATACCAGGGGGGCAGTTTATAGCTGGGCTGAGATTCTAAACCGGGCTAGACAGCTTCGATGAGAGTATGCTATCTCCATGGCCTAGGCCATCCTTCCAGGCCTATTTTGTAAGTAAATGCCATCAAATAAGTTCTGTGATGTGTTCTGATGACCTGCAGAAGTTGTGGACAATAGACAAACAACAACTCTTAGCTATCTTTAAAACATGCACATCATCTATTGTATTGTTATTTGGGATAATCGCACACTATATGTGGGAATATTACAATTATCCTGCCTTGTACTCATAAAGGTGTAGAGAAACACATCATGTACTGTGTATACCTTTACCACATACTCTCATAACGGCCTCCCTTATCTAATTTACCTCCTTCAATTCACTCTTGTAAAATTATGACTAAAATAATGGATATTCTTGAATGGGAACTTTACAATTTTAATATCCAATAAAATGTGAGGGAGAGATCAAAAGATATTGTGGCGTCAGAGGGACCGCTAATGCAGACCGTCTAAACCAAAGATCTAATACCTGTGTGAATGGCCAAACAATCTTTACAAGTCGTAGCAGACAGTGCGTGTATTCCTACCCATGCTCTAATAGCAGGAGTCTCCATTACAATATGATATTTCCCAAGATCGTTCAATATGGCTGAACTGGCAGTCTTTCCTGGATGTGGGTAGTGAAAGGTGGGAATACACATGTTATAAATGATATGGTGTGGAGCTATGCTCTCACGATAAAGCCGGACAAAATGGACGACACCAAGAACGAAGTTTCACTGAGCTATTTATTTCTAGCTCAACTCAAAAGCACTGACTAGCCCGATAGAACGGGCGGCAATTTATAACCAAAGTTCACCACACAAAAGCCACGCCTCTCAGGCGGGACGTGGTATGCAAATCGGTAAGCCACGCATCTCAACGGGGCGTGGTATGCAAACCAAGTGTCCGCCCGGGCAAGGCAAGTCCGGGCAAGTCCGGACGAGCCCGGGCAAGTGACCGCCGCCGGTTACGTCATCGGCCGGTGCAAGGGGATTGTGTAATGCTTCCGGTAACCGCTACATGCGCCCCCCCAGAATTAACTTGCACCGGGAGAGTCAGTTTGAGGGGGGTCTTGATGACCCGGCCGAAACGACCCCTGGCGATTCGTGTGGGGGTGGGAGGTGGCGTGGCGGTGGATGGTCGGGCGGGGGGCTTGGTTGACGGGGGACGGCCCCGTCGTGGAGGTTGGTCAAGGTCCAAATGGGCCGGCTTGAGGCGGTCCACGGAGATGTGGTCCGGTTTGCCCCCGATGTCCACGATGAACGACTTGTCGTTCCTCTTCAGGACCCGGAAAGGTCCATCGTACAGCGGCCGGAGCGGTCCCCGGTGTGCGTCTTTCCGGATGGAAATGTACTCCGCAGTGCGAAGCGCTGGGGGGGACATGGGGTTGGGGGCAGCCGTGATCGGATGTGGGCACAGGGGCAAACCTCCTGGTGGCCTCCTCGAGGACCGAACGTTGGCGAGCCGCGGACCAGGGGCTGGTGGCGTCGGGGATGAACTCGCCTGGCACGCGCAGTGGCTGGCCGTAGACCAACTCAGCGGTGGAAGCCTGGAGGTCCTCCTTAGGGGCCGTTCGGAGGCCCAATAGGACCCACGGGAGCCTTTCAGCCCAACCGTCGTCCTGGAGGCTGGCCCTGAGAGCGGCCTTCATCGAGCGGTGGAACCGCTCGCACAAGCCGTTGGCTTGGGGGTGGTAGGCCTTGGTGCGGTGTACCTTGACCCCCAAGGCCTGGGCGACCGCGCCCCAAAGCTCAGAGCTGAATTGCGGGCCTCTGTCGGAGGAGATGTCCGAGGGGGTGCCGAAACGGGCAATCCAGGAGCCAATGAAGGCCTGCGCCACATCGGCGGATGTTGTTGATGCCAGCGGGACGGCCTCCGGCCACCTGGTGGTTCTGTCCACCATCGTGAGGAGGTGGGTGAAGCCCCACGAGGAGGGAAGGGGTCCCACCAGGTCCACATTGACGTAGTCGAAGCGCCGCGCGGGCACGTCGAATGGTGCCAACGGGGCCTGGGTGTGCCGGTGGACCTTCGCGCGCTGGCAGGCGACACAGGCATTGGCCCAGTCGCGGACGTCCTTACGGAGCCCGTGCCAGACGAATTTCGCTGCCACGAGCTTCTGCGACGCTTTCCGGCCCGGGTGGGAAAGGCCGTGGAGGGCGTCAAAAATGTGCCGCTGCCATCCGGTGGGCACGATGGGGCGAGGTTGGCCCAGGGAAACATTGCACAGGAGAACTGTGCCTGTGTCCTCAAAAGGGACGTCGGCCAACCGCAGGCCTGTGTCCGCTGTCCGGAGGGCTTGCACCATGGGGTCGGTGGTCTGGTCGGCCGCCATGCGGGTGAAGTCCACACCGAGGTGGACAGCGTTCGCGCCGGACCAGGAGAGGCAATCGGCCACAGCGTTGTCCTTGCCCGCGACGTGCCGGATGTCCGTCTTAAATTCAGACACGGCGGAGAGGTGGCGCTGCTGGCGGGCCGACCACAGCTCTGCAACCTTGGCCATGGCGAAGACCAGTGGTTTGTGGTCCACAAACGCCGTGAACGGGCGGCCCTCTAAAAGATGGCGGAAGTGGCGAACGGCCAGGTAAAGGCCGAGGAGCTCGTGGTTGAAAGCGCTATACTTGCGCTCATTAGGGCGAAGCTGTCGGCTGAAGAAGGCCAGCGGTTGCCAAGCCCCATTCACCCACTGTTCATGCACGGCGCCCACCGCATAGTCGGAAGCGTCCGTGGTGAGGGCGATGGGTGCGTCGAGCACCGGGTGCGCCAGCATGGTCGCGTTGGCGAGGGCCAGCTTAGCGCCCGTGAACGCCTCGTCCATCTCTTTGGTCCAGGCGACGTCGTGCTTGGCCGGCTTGCCCCGGAGGGCTTCATACAGGGGGCGCATGAGTTGGGCGGCGCGAGGCACGAACCGGTGGTAGAAATTTACCATTCCCAAAAATTCCTGTAGGGCCTTGATGGAGCGGGGGCGCGGGAAACTTGTGACTGCCTCCACCTTGGTCGGCAGCGGAACGGCCCCACGCTTCGTGATGCGGTGCCCCAGGAAGTCGATGGCCGTTACGCCAAACTGGCATTTCGCCGGGTTGATGATGAGGCCGTGCTGGCCGAGGCGCTCAAAAAGCGTGCGCAGGTGGATGAGGTGCTCCGCCCGGGAAGTGCTGGCGACGAGAATATCGTCCAAGTAGACGAAAAGGAAGGTGAGGTCGTGCAGCACGCTGTGCATCAGCCGTTGGAACGCCTGGGCCGCGTTCTTAAGGCCGAACGGCATGCGAAGGAACTCGAAGAGGCCAAAAGGTGTAATTACCGCCGTCTTCGGCACGTCGGCCGGGTGGACGGGTACCTGGTGGTAGCCCCGAATGAGGTCGACCTTGGAAAAGATCACCCGCCCCGCCAAACGGGCGGAAAAGTCCTGTATATGTGGTATCGGGTACCGGTCGGGGGTGGTGGCATCATTGAGGCGGTGGTAATCGCCGCATGGTCGCCATCCGCCACCCAATTTGGGCACGATGTGCAGGGGCGAGGCCCACGCGCTATTCGAGCGCCGCACAATGCCCAATCGCTCCAGCGCATCGAATTCCGCCTTCGCCACGGCGAGTTTGGCCGGGTCGAGGCGACGAGCCCTGGCGTAGACAGGTGGACCTGTGGTCGGGATGTGGTGTTCGACGCCATGTTTGACGGCGATGGCCGAAAACGTCGGCTGCGTGAGGGCGGGAAACTCGGCGAGTAGGCGGGTGCAATCATCCGCGGCCGGGAGAGCGCAGGCTAGCTTGGTTGGTGCGGAGCCGCTCAGTGAGCAAGCGAGCGAGCTGAAGGTCTCCGCGTTGATGAGCCGACGCCGTTTGACGTCAACCAAAAGCCCATGCGCGCAAAGAAAATCTGCACCCAGCAAGGCCATGGGTACGTTCGCCGTGATGAAGTCCCACCTGAAGCGCTGGCCCCCGATGCAGAATGCGACGCTGCGCGAACCGAAGGTGCGGATGGAGGAGCCGTTTGCGGCGACCAAGGCGGGGCCGCAAAGCGCGGCCTGTTTGTCCTGCACCGAGGCGGGTATCACGCTCAGCTGAGCGCCGGTGTCGCACAAAAAACGCCGCCTGGACGCCGTGTCCGTAATAAACAGAAGGCTGCCTGAATTGCCGACGCTCATGGCAGGCATGGAGCGCCGGCCTGGTCGTTTCCCGACCTGCCGAAAGTGCACGGTGGGTGGCACGTTCTGGCCTTCTGCCCGAACCTGGCGTGGTAGTAGCACATGGTCCGCTCTGGTGGAGGCTCCGGCGGTCGCGTCGGGTTCGGTCGACGGGGCGTCGCGGCGGCCGCTGCCGCCAGTGGCGCTAACTCGGCCGGTGGTGGCGCCGGTCGTGGCGCGGGCATTGCCTCGGTCGGCTCAGGGTTCCAGGCGGCCGCTCCGACGTGTCGCCTGGCCGAGAAATATTTATCGGCCTCCTTGGCCAGGGTGCGAGGGTCCGTGATGGGCAAATTAGCCAAAGCTAATCGTACCTGCCCGGGTAGCTGCCGGAGGAACAGCTCGCGGAAGAGGAAATCTGGGCTGTGGTCGCCGAGTAGAGCAAGCATGTGGTCCATGCGTTCGGATGGACGGGCCTCACCCAGCTCCGGGAGGTCGAGCAGTTGTCGCGCGCATTCGGTCTCCGTGAGTCCAAACGCACTGAGGAGTAGGCCTTTGAGCGCGCCGTATTTGTCGGCGTTCGGCGGTTCTGTAGAAAGTTCAGGACCCGGGCGGCAGTGGAGGCGTTGAGCACGGAGACCACATGGTGGTAGCTCGTCGTGTCCTCCGTAATGTTCCGCAGGGCGAATTGAGAACCGCTTGGGCGAACCAGACGGCTGCGTGCGATTCCCAAAAGCCAGGGAGCTTCAAAGCTACAGATGACTCCATCGCCGTGTGCTTGAAAAGGGGTCACCAATTGTGGAGCTATGCTCTCACGATAAAGCCGGACAAAATGGACGACACCAGGAACGAAGTTTCACTGAGCTATTTATTTCTAGCTCAACTCAAAAGCACTGACTAGCCCGATAGAACGGGCGGCAATTTATAACCAAAGTTCACCACACAAAAGCCACGCCTCTCAGGCGGGGCGTGGTATGCAAATCGGTAAGCCACGCCTCTCAACGGGGCGTGGTATGCAAACCAAGTGTCCGCAAGGTGAATGGCCGAGCAGGCTGATTGGTCCCGGCAAGGCAATTCCGGGCAAATCCCGACGAGCCCGGGCAAGTGACCGCCCACCGTTTATGTCATCGGCCGGTGCAAGGGGATTGTGTAATGCTTCCGGTAACCCCTACAATGGTTTATTATAGGAAATGAGACATGGGGAATCCAGACAACAAAGCTCGGATGGATCCCCGATAATGGTGGTAATCTCACACACACCGAGACTGTACAATGGGGAGACGGGCAAAGATTTTACAAGGTCTTTGAATGCCTTTGTTCTGCCACCCGAGGCTTGCCACTCTCCACAGATCTCTGAGTGCTCAACCAGGGACATGCACGAAGTGCTGCCATCAACCCGTTATCGAGAATCTTGTAAAATCCGGTCTCTTTGTTGTGACTGGTCAACAGCTGTGTGCCACACCTCTCCAAATGGCCAACTCTCAACTGATCGTAAGCAAGCGAGATCTCACCTTCTATCCCTGTGTAACTACGCCTGGCTTGCATGGGCATTGGCTGCTCAATGGTTCTGGGAGGTGGAGGGATTGAGTGGAGAATGGAGGGGGGGGGGGGGGGTTCCATGCCTGTTACTCACCTTGAGTTTCACTCGTTACATGGCAGAAACCTAACCTACTCAAGCACATGGACCATGCTATCTTAACACATTCTAGCTCTGGTCTACAACCTCCCCCCCCCCCCCCCCCTTCCACATTACAATATAATTTGTGCTATCCACCTCGTGCTCTACCTTATAGCTCAGCTCATGCACTCCTGTCTGATTTCCCTCGGAGTTACAATAAATTGTATTATTGTCTCTTTCTCTCTCAGAGCTGCTCCTGAAGAGCAAAAGTCTGCAGAGGCGTGGTTTTGCTCAACCCCGAGCCCGTTTCATCACATGTTTGGCATGGCATCAACCCAGGTTGGCTTCAACAGTTGCATATTGGACAGCAAATGTATCCATATGCCATACAGATATCGGGATAGGAGATATGGATAAGAGATGCACATATTCAACTGTACTTCATCTTTTAGCTATTCTCCTTGCGACTCAGAGACTGTTTCCACAGCTGTGCATTACACTGTTGTGACTTTCAGTGACAGTATGACTTGTGATGAACACTCCAGGGGATCATGACTCCTGCTCCTGATTTATTCGCAACCACTCGAGATTACACCATGTCGTTTCATTACTTTTTCTTTCGAATCTTGAGCATCGTTTCATACCAAAATTTGTGCATATCTATAGCAAACCAAATTTGTCATAGCGAGCACTATCTATGCGCATGCCAAATTTGGTAATGATGGAACATTCCATAGCTGAGGTCTTCGGAGGGGCATCATGCTCCACCCTCCAGTCTTTAGCGCTTCCGAAATAGTCCAGTCCTTGTAGGGTTAATACATCCCTTATGGGCCCCTGAGAATTGCATACCAAATTTCATTGAAAACGGACAAAAACTGGAGGAGGAGTTGGTGAACAAACATCCATTCCCACTTTTATGATGACGATACAATGGTGATGATGATACAGGGTGGCCAAGAAATACCTGACATATTTATATTTAATGGAAAAAGAGTCTTTCAACAGAAAATAAGAATGAAGTATTAGCATATCATGCAAAACTACCATCTCAGGAGATTACATCACCGACTTAGGTCTTGAAAACAATACATTTTGTGTGTGCATCATTTTCATGTATGTATTTACGTGTACGGACACATGTGTTTTGCATCACCTTCCTTAAAGCTTTAATTTGAATACTGGCTATTTCCGGTGCTTGGTCTCGTCTGGTAGACTGTTGAGTTAAGGTACCCCCAAAAAATAAATTGGGCACAGTTAAGTCCAGGCTTCTGGCTGGCTGTGGAACATCTCCAAATCATGAAATGAGATGATGTTTGAACAAGTCTTTCAGTGACATTGATGCATGAGCAGTATGGACAGTTGTCACATCCTGTTGGAACCAGCTTTGATCATCAAATACCATCCATATCTGTTAGTTCTGGAGCAAAAACACTTTATCATTTATTGATATTGTGCAGATGTCACTATGACCATTGTTCCAGTGGGATTGGAAAATAAATATGGCCCTATGACTCGTATGGCCGAGAAATGCCATACCACACTGTGACCCGTTCACTGTGTGAAGATCGTTAGTCAAAGTGCGCAGGATTTTTTTTCTGCCCAAAATCTGATGTTTCGCATGTTGTCATAACATGAGAGCTGGAAATGAGCTTCATCTGATTTGATTAGTCTCTCAATAAACCTATCATCCTCCTCGCTCATCCAAAAAAAATGTTTCACAAAATTCCATCCTGCTTCGTTGATCAATATCACTAAATTCGAGAACCACTTGGATTTTGTACGGAAACATGTGCAAATCATTCTTCAACATGGTCTGAAGGGATGTTCTCTTTTTACCTCCGCCACTGAAGGTGCCGGAGGTTATGTTATTCACCCCTGACTGTCTGTTTATCTACGAGCAGGATATCTCAATAAGTTGTGGATGGATTTGGCCTTCTTCACCATTGAGTGATAGGGCCAAAAATGATACAGTACAGGACATAGCATGATATGTCAAAAGGTTGTGGACGAGTTATGACAAAACCTGGTGGATGGATTACATGACACGAACAAGCCGAATAGATTTTGGTGAGGTCTGGCCCATCAGTGGGATACAACACATAAAATGTGAAGCCTGACGGAGGTATGATCTCGATCAAGTACCATTCTAGTGTTCGATGCTTGTGACAGTTTTCTTATCGAACGGCATGGACTACTCTGAACAACTATACACACAATTGCAATATTGTTCGTCGTACGGATGCTTCTGGGTCGTCCTGGAAGAGGTTTCTGCGTCGTCCTGGAAGAGGCTTCTGGGTCGTCCTGGAAGAGGCTTCTGGGTTGTCCTGGACGAGGCTTCTGGATCGTCTTGGAAGAGGCTTCTGGGTCATCCTGGAAGAGGCTTCTGGGTTATCCTGGAAGAGGCTTCTGGGTCATCCTGGAAGAGGCTTCTGGGTCATCCTGGAAGAGGCTTCTGGGTCGTCCTGGAAGAGGCCTCTGGGTCGTCATGGAAGAGGCTTCTGGGTCGTCCTGGAAGAGGCTTCTGGGTCGTCCTGGAAGAGGCTTCTGGGTCGTCCTGGAAGAGGCTTCTGGGTCATCCTGGAAGAGGCTTCTGGGTCATCCTGGAAGAGGCTTCTGGGTCGTCCTGGAAGAGGCTTCTGGGTCGTCCTGGAAGAGGCTTCTGGGTCGTCCTGGAAGAGGCTTCTGGGTCGTCCTGGAAGAGGCTTCTGGGTCGTCCTGGAAGAGGCTTCTGGGTCGTCCTGGAAGAGGCTTCTGGGTCGTCCTGGAAGAGGCTTCTGGGTCGTCCTGGAAGAGGCTTCTGGGTCGTCCTGGATGAGGCTTCTGGGTCGTCCTGGAAGAGGCTTCTGGGTCGTTCTGGAAGAGGCTTCTGGGTCGTCCTGGAAGAGGCTTCTGGGTCGTCCTGGAAGAGGCTTCTGGGTCGTCCTGGAAGAGGCTTCTGGGTCGTCCTGGCTTTTGGGTCATCCTGGAAGAGGTGAGAGTTGTGTAATGCAAGTTTCATGAAACATTTTGGCATATTGAGAATATTTTGTTCCTGGAAAGACATTTTCTAACATTATAAATTATTTTAAGTCTTTTAGCCTGAATTTATTGAACCAGACTTGATCGAGAGTTCCAGGATCCTTGCTCTTTCGATATTTGTCCAATTATCCATGTTAGTAAATCTTACAGGAATCCTTCAAAATCTGCAATCAAATATATTTTAACCAGTGAAGCTGCTTCAATATTTGGCTATGTCCATCCATCCTTCCATCCAAAATGAAGAAGAATAAGCATTATAACCCATCGTGTTGAATTCTAAAGGGTTATAAAGGGTAATTTTAAAGGGTTTTGTCCGTTTCTAGGCTTTACCTATTTCTTATTTTAAAAAATGCCAAACTGAACCGCTTCTTTTTGACACAGGTGCTATTTTTAGCATTGTTTAGGATTTTATTTGACTTTAAAATGTGTGAATTATTTATTGGCCACCTTGTATGAATAAGTATGTTCAATGAAGGTGAATACAATATCGTTGCAATGTAAGCTCATCTATGTGGCTTTCCTAAACATGCTGAAAACTCCCAGAGGGCCCCAGTGACCTGTCATCATCATTTTGAATGCACCACGTGACTGCTGGGCTGCATCATTGCTGGGGGTCATGCCTGTGTCACTGAAGCATTGCCCCTTGTAGGTTAGAGCAGGAATGTGGAATTTGTCCAGGTTGCCAGCAATAGCTTGACTACACTTCACGATAGACACAATGGGATATTTAACATTCACCAATTAATGCCAGCAGACAGGACGCCAGTTTAACGTCTATCTGAAGGACAGCTCATACATTTGATGAATTACACTGACTGTGAAACACCGGGATGACTGTTTATATTTGGGTTCAGATACGAACAACTCTGAGGCAAGTACGTATACTTCTAGAGTCTAGGCTCTCTTGCCCAAGTGACCTGTGATTAACTTGTAAAATGTGTGCCCGTGTGTGAGCAGGGAGCTAGTCTTGAATTCCAAGTACCAAGCCGTCCTATTGAGTGAGTCTCAAACAAAAATCTCATGTGGTACAAATTGAATATTGAGAAATGTCCAGCAAATGATATGCTGTCCTCTCATGTTTATTTCTCTGTATTTCCTTCCTCTCATGACACAGCTCAACAATACTGCAACTTTTAACATACAATGCATTCAGAAAGTATTCAGACCCCTTCACTTTTTTCACATTTTGTTATGTTGCAGCTTTATGCTGAAACCGTTTAAATTCATTTTTTCCCTCATCAATCTTCACTCAATACCCCATAATGACAAAGAGAAAACAGGAATTTAGAAACTTTTGCAAATTTATTAAAAGGAAAAAACTAAAATATCACATTTACATAAGTATTCAGACCCTTTGCTATGACACTTGAAATTTAGGACAGGTTCCTCCCATTTCTCTTGATCATCTTTGAGATGTTTGTACACATTGATTGGAGTCCACCTGTGGTAAATGCAATTGATTGGACATGATTTGGAAAGGCACACACCTGTCTATATAAGGTCTCACAGCTGACAATGCATATCAGAGCAAAAACCAAGCCATGAGGTCGAAGGAACTGCCTGCAGAGCTCAGAGACAGGATTGTGTCGAGGCACAGATCTGGGGAAGCCGACAAAAAACTTTCTGCTGCATTGAAGGTTCCCAAGAGCACAGTGGCCTCCATAATTCTTAAATGGAAGAAGTTTGGAACAACCAGGACTCTTCCTGGAGCTGGCCGCCCGGCCAAACTGAGCAATCGGGGGGGAGAAGGGCCTTGGTAAGAAAGGTGACCAAGAACCCGATGGTCACTCTGGCTGAGCTCCAGAGATCCTGTGTGGAGATGGGAGAAACTTCCAGAAGGACAATAATCACTGCAACACTCCACCGATCTGGGCTTTATGGCAGAGTGGCCAGACGGAAGCCTCTTCTCAGTGAAAGACACATGAAAGCCCACAGAATCTTGTTTCTCACAATCTGAGAGTCCTTTAGGTGCTTTTTTTGCAAACTCCAAGCAGGCTTTTGAGACATTGTGCTTTACGGTATATTATTTTGTCCCCATCTCTGAATGGTGAAGATAAATAATTTCAATTTTTTTGTATCCAGATCCTCATCAAAATTGAATCAATTCATCCTCATCACGCACCCAACATGTCCACCAAGTTTCGTCCGATTCCAAACATAACTTTTTGAGATATCCTGCTCACAGACAAACAGGCGTGAAAACATAACCTCCGTCCACCTTTTGCGGTGGAGGTGATAAGCATCCATGGAAATAGATTCCTTGATGAATGCAAACTGTATTCAGAATACAAGCACAAATGAAAAAGTTAAAGAAATAGTGAAGATTTTAAAGGAAGAATGAGATTGGATGGATAAAGGGGAGAGGTGTGGGGAGTGTATTACTACATCACTCCAAAGGATAGAAAATGGGAACAAATGAGCGGAAGTGGCAGTTGCCATTGACTTCAATAAACCAACAAGATAGCAATTGTTTTCACCTGGCAATGAGTCAATCTTTTATCACTCATGGGATAATTAAAGCTCAGAGTTAAACAACCATTTTAAGGATACCCCATCAAACTGGTATATGAAAGGGTAGTCAGTCATACATAGTGCACAAGCAACATTGGGAGTTTAGCTGAATTCAGATAGTGGAGGGAATTTGGCAATGGTGAGATGTGGAGTGCAAGAAAGAGGTTACATGTTGCAATGTCAAGACATATCCTCCATACATACAACGTTAATAACATTGATATATGGTGGTCAGTTCCTGAGTCGTAACACTGTAATGTACAGTCCGATGTGCTCTTTATTTGCAATAGGCCCATTTTTCCATATCATTTCCAAAGCGCCTACCCTCTTTGCCCTAAATGAACTGATAAAATCAGTGAAGCATGTCATTTCTCTCAGTGTACCTGAACTTGACCTGACGGCACTACTGGAGGAAGACTATGAGGTGAGCAAACTTCACTTTCAACTACTTCCCTAACATGTGGGTTTGGCCGAGGAACGTTCGAAGCCCAAATCCTTCAGGAGCGGGGCGGCCAGGCCTAATGTTCGACTGAAGGTAGCAGAAATTTGGAATTTTGCCACGGTGCTATTGATAACTCGCCTACTCTTTGCAAAAGACATCGTGAGATATTTAACGTCCAAGGGCTAATGCACTTCGATTGGTCCCCAGCTTAACATCAATCTGAGGGATGGCATGCATGCCCTCCCTGTGAAGCACCCATTTGAAAATGTATAGTCAGACTGAAAATAGAACCCAGACTAGATAGCTCAAAGGTAAGTTTGCTAGCACCTACATATATTAACTATCCTGTTATACCAGCTAATTTATCTTTGCTATATCACAGGGGTTAGGCGGTTAGAAAAGTGGAGGTTTATGAACCAGAATTTGTTTTTTAGTACAGGTGTCGAAGTTCATGGGCAAAGGGTGGGGGCAAACTAGGAGAAAGTGTGTCAAAGGGAAAACAGGTATATGAGAGCACATGGATATACCACATCATGAGGTGAAAGAGGGGACAAGTCTGTGCAGGGATATAAATGAGAGAGACCATGAAGTGGCAGCAGGGAGCAGCCCTGAAGGCCTACACAACAGCATGAGAAGATAGACTTTGAAAAATGGTTTTACATGCAAAATAAGAGGGAAGCGAATGAATGGAGGTGAGCATTAACCTTAGACTTGGAGGTGGAGTTGGTGGTGCATATAATGAGGAGAGTCGGTGGTTGGGCAGAGAGGGAAGAGGCACATCGGAGCAATACCAGAATAGAGCTGGTCCAGATTGCAAGGCCACAAACCTGCCTTATAGTGGGAAGAGAAGCAGCCCCTGAGACTCAATCCCATAATGTGAGATGCTAACAATGCAGAGACAATGGAGGCTCCATGACCACAAGGACAGCAAGATTCTTCAAAGGAGGATTCTTCAAATTGTAGTCATGTGAAAAATAATACAATGGAAATTTCAGTGATGGTGAGGTCATTGTTGGAGACCTAGAACAGGATTTGTCTGTGAATTGTACTTTGGGCAACACTAGCCTCAAGAAGTAGAGAAATGGGAGAGAATGTCATCATAAGCAAGCCATTGCTTTTGAACACCGAGGAAATGTAAGAGCCAGTCCAAGAGGGACCCTGGATACCATTTGCTGACCCCTTGAAAAGCATGGCAGCATGCCTGACTGAATCAAATGCACTAGAGTTGTCCCATGAGATGGCACTGACCTCTTCTTTGAAACTGTTGACAAATAATAAGCAGCATGTCGAGTGTGGAATGACCTGTGCGCGGAAGCAAAACTGATTTTAAATCTCCATTACTTCATTTATTGTGGGAGATAAGGCCGTTTATTATCAGTCTGCAGTTGAGAATGTCAGCTGTGACACCCTTCTAATGAATTGAATTTGGATAACATTGGAATATTTCCATAATGCATGCAAATGGCCTTCAGAGAATGACCTGAAGGAGTGCAGGTGTTGACTGTACCTTAACAAAGTCTTGACTATTAAAGTACCGATGCCATCAGGTCCAGTAGCAGTTGAGGAGTTAAGATTAGCTAGGAAATTGTCCATCTTTGTGGGAGGGAAGTTCACATGCTGGAGAGAATTTTCCTTGAAGGAGGATAGAATGAGTACAGGAAGAAAGGGATTTAGAATGTCGGCATTTTTCACAAACACCGATTAAAGGCGTTCGGCCTTAACATGCATAAGCAATGTCTATTAGGCCACTGAGTGTTTATGCAGAGTAAAAGACCTGAAAGATTGGACCTCAGGTGAGCCTGATATTGAGCTCCGGCATATTTGAAAACGGAAACAACCATCTTGAATTGAACAGAATAACCGCAGATTCCCATTGGTCACTGTAGTTCACATTTATAATGCATTACTTTCACATCTCCTTTAAAATGTAACTCAAGCAAAAGTACATTACAGACGTCATATGTTATATACAGTGTCCCCCATAAGTATTGGCACAGTAAAGTCAAATTTGTTATTATTAGTCCCCTACCGGTGTACACCGGAGGGGACTATAGGTTTGCACGCCGTCCTTCCGTCTGTCAGTCTGTCAGTCCATCAGTCCGTCACGCAAAGAACAGTTTTCCGGACTTTTTTTTCTAAACTCTTGATGCTAATGATTTCAAACTTGGTAAATGGTTTCCTCATGATAAGTTACAGATCGAGTTCGAACTTCACGACGTTTCGATCATTTTTGACAAAGTTATGGCACTTTGAACTTTGGGAATTTCCCCAACAGTTTTCCGGACTGTAATTTGGAGTGCGGTAAGTCAAAGCTGTTAATATTCCTTGTTTCTATATAACTCAATAAATGTGGATTTGAGATCAAAAGATGAATCCGAGGCAAGAGGACAGAAGGTCAGCTTTTATTTCCTGGTATTTCTATGAATAAATGTTTTACCATTGTAGAACAATAGCACGTTTTATGTTTAGTCCACCATTTTAGGTAAGTATAAGCATTGGACCAAATGACTGGCAGGTGTTTCTTGTTGCATTGATCGTTGACACATAAAAAAGCTTTGCATGTCTAGTCTTTGTTTTAGCCTTTGCTTTTGCCTTGGGAGTCAGTAGGCATAAACCAACATGAAGACCAGAAAACGGTCTAAGAAAGAAATGAAAGCAATTTGGAAGCTGAAAGAATACAATAATTAAATTAGAACCATAGCACAACAACTGGGCATCGCAAGTACAACAATTTGGAATATCTTGAAAAAGAAATGAAACCACTCGTGTAATTAGCAATAGACAACGGCCAGGTCGACCAAGGAAAACAATTGCATTTGATGATGGAAAAAATCATCACATCTGTGAAGAAAAACCCAAAACAACTGTCAGTGACATCACCAACAACCTCCAGAGTGCAGGGTTAAAAGTATCACAATAATACCATTCGCAGAAGACTTCGACAGCAGAATTACAAAGGCGACATAGCAAGATGCAAACCTATCATCAGCACCAAAAATAGAAAAGCCAAATTAGAATTTGCCAAGAAGTACAGAGCATTGCAAATCTAGTCAATTTGCACAAATGCAAATCCATCTTTTGAACGCAGGTGGACGCTAGTAGAGATCTGGAACAAAGTCTTATGGACAGATTTGAGAACAAGATACACATTTACCAAAGCGATGGAAAGGTGAAAGTTTGTAGAAAGGAAGGGAACTGCATTTGATCCAAAGGATACTACCTTATCTGTGAAGCATGGTGGAGGTAGTGTCATGGCTTGGGCATCGCCGCCTCTGTAACTGGCGCATTCATCTTTATTGATGATGTAACTAATGATGGTAGCAGCAGAATGAATTTGAAAGTGTACAGAAACATTTTGTCTGGCTATGCACAAGAAAATGCCTCCAAACTCATCAGGTGGCTCTTCACCATGCGCAGCAAGACAATGACCCAAAACAAACTGCCAATACACTAAGGAGTTCATCAAGGGGAAAAAGTAGAAGGTTTTAAACTGGCCAAGTCAATCTCCTGATTTAAATCCAATGGAGCATGCATTTCACTTGCTGAATAGGAGACTAAAGTCAAAAACCCCCCAAACAAACAACAACTGAAAATGGCTGCAGTAAATCTTCACAAAGCATCTCAAAGGAAGATACCAAGAGTTTGGTGAAGTCAATGCATCACAGGCTTGATGCAGTTAATGTACACAAACGAAATGCAACCAAATACTAATGATTATACTACTTTAATTGACTTTAAGTCAATCTGTTCCAATACGTATGCTCACCTAAAATGGGGGAACTGAACATAAAAAGTGTTATTGTTCTACAATGGTGAAACATATATTTACAGAAATACCAATAAATAAAAGCTGACCTTCTGTACTCTTGTCTCATATTCATCTTTTGATCTCAAATCCAAATTTATTGAGTATGTAGAAATTATGACAAATTTGACTTCACTGTTCCAATACTTATGGAAAATGAAATGGAAGAGTGAAACTGTAATCTGACATATATGCTTGTTCTTACAGTCAGACGACTGGTGTTCAACTGAATCTGTCAACAGCACAGCATCACTTCCTTCATCCCCTCGTCAGGTAAGTGACCCTTATGCCTGGGAGAACGCAGGTGGACGTTCTCTTAAGCTAAATATGGGATCATCCCACAAAGTTTGCTTGAGATTGTCCCCATGACCTCGAAGTAGTTAGATAAGGAATATATACACTATTGTTTCTGCATTATTTGTATAGATAGCTGAGGTAGCCATCATCCTTTGTCTTGGAAGCAAACATGAAACATGTGATACCATTTTGCTTGTAATAGTCATTGCAAGGCCTCACAAATTCTGGTGAGCAAAAATTGAATTATAAGCGACACGTCACTGTGTCCAGCATACAGAAAGCAACTGTGTTTGAAGTCCCAAAATGTGGTGAGCCTTTGTGTGGAAGTTGGATTTCTGTGCACCTGGAGAAAAAGGCATGGCCCGGCTAATGTGCATTTCTTGTGACACTGGGAAGAAGTGGGAGGCGTGGTCTGTAGAATGGGCGGCCCTTGTGACACAGGCATGAACTGAGCTTTAAATATAATATTCATGTGGATAGATATGCATTGCGAATGTTAGTTAGCTTCAGTACATGTTCTTTCCTTTCTATATCCTGGGCTCAAACCATTTCACGCCCAACACCACATCACGCCAATATTGCATCATTCCTTCTCGCTTTAGTGGAGAATTCTTCGCGGCGGGCTAACTAAGCTCAGTCAAAGAGCATAATTGTGCTTTCCCCTCATAGGAAGCCATTAATCATTTGAATGGACAAGTGCGCGCCAAATTCCAGCTCCTACCCCTTCCCAGAATGTCCACCACGGAGACCCCATATCACCAATCAAGCTCCGTTGCCGGGCAGAATATCTGGACTGGGCCAATTACCGGTGGTGAGGGTCAGTATACCCTTGTGGGTTATTTGTCAATGAGGGTCCTAGAGCCATGAGGAAGAGGGGGAGGAAGGCATAAAGGAGGAAATGTAGAGACGGACTTGGCACTTGAACCGGGACATGAGCTCTTAAAGATTTAAACTTGGGACTCAAGCTTTATTCAGAACTAGACTCTGCTATTTGTGCTATTTTCTTCCCTTTGCAAAACCCACACAATCACACTGATATTTCCTTTTCTCTCTCAACTTCCCTTTCTTTTCCCAGTTCTCTCGCTTCTCTTCGCTTCTCTTCGCTACACTCGCTCTTTCCATACTCTTTGTTTCTTTCCGTGCCCTTTCTTTGTGCACGTCACCACATGTACATTGCCGCACCGAGCCCTGCACACCTTCATGTCAGACTGGTTGCCCCTCTCACCACCTGGCCATGTCGTAGCTGTTCACCTTTCTCACCGGCAGCCATTTCCCTTCAACGCTGCACAATCCATCATGTCAGTCAGTTGCTTTCAGTCGCCCCGAGAGATCGGGAGCATAAACAGGGAAGAAGGAAGAATCTGGGAGAGGGTGTGAGGGGAGCGATATATGGACCATCAGGCGAGATCATTTGGCAGTGGCAGTCCAGCCAGGTTGTTGCAAGGTGTGTCGGGGCATGCAAAAGACTCCCACTATTTATTTCTCACCACTTTTTCTTCTCGGCCCTTCACCATCTCTCACTTATGCCTACCTAAAATGGGGTCTGAACATACAAAGTGCTATTTTTCTGCAATAGTAAAACATTTATGTATAGAAATACCAAGAAATAAAAGCTGACCTTCTGCACTCTTGCCTCATATTCACCTTTTGATCAAAAAATCCAAATTTCTTGAGTACAAAGCAATAATAATCGACATTGTTTTTGCAATTTTCTCACAACCACTGGGGATTTCGAATTCTACTCTCATGACGTTTTCCTTTAGGGTCTTGCGCACATTTCGTTACCAAATATGTCCAAATCGGACTTACCGTTTCGGTGCCACATGACAATTAATAGTCACACGTCCTAAAAAAAATTGCTATTTTTGCACATGTTTATATACAACAAACACATGTGAAAAGGGTTACATGCAATAGGACACTGATGGTGTAAATTAATTGGCCTGTGTTTTAGCATGATATCTAAGACATCCTGAAGAATTATAGAACAATGGAATAATTAGACAATTAGACAAATAATTAGACAAATTAACATATTATGAAAATAAATAATTTTACCATCGCGTTTATTACGTGATGAGCTGTGCGTGCGCAAATTTTCAACTTCATCGGACCATCCACGGCCGAGATCAGTCAGGGAAAGCTCAAAATCACCCAGTTCATAGGGTTAAGTTATTTCATGGACTTTTTAAAAGGTTAATTGTTTTGCACTCTTGGTTTCACCCGGAGCCAAAGTTCTAACGTACTTATACCGCCCACCACAAAATGGTGGTGCAACATCGGGCAGTGAAGGTTCAATTTGTCTCAAAAGCGGGCACAATATCCTACTTGCAAAATAAAATTTTCATCGACATTATTCATGCCTGTTCTCCCATCATTTCAAAAGTGAATGTTAAGCTTTTCAAATGCGATGTGGAAAGCGGCCACTGTAAATGGGAGACAGACAAATGCATGCACAGACACCACGGTTCACAATACATAATAAGTGTAATGTCTTTGTTATAAAGATGTGGACATGTAGAGAGCATCAAGCGCCGTCTTTATTCCAGGCAACGGCAACGCAGGCCTCCTCGGCCCCGCCCACAGCAGCCTAACTCGGCCATACACGGCACTACAATAAGATGACTTCTCTTCCAAGGAATGTCAACACAGAGAGACAAGTCACATCAAGCATGCACAATGGTTGCCAACTTATGACAGCATATACCTCCTATAATGGTTCAAGAGCCTCTTTTGGATGTAGTCGTCGAGGGTCCCTTGAAGTGCATCTGACGTAGTGATGCCACCCCCTAAAATGTCTATGAATGATCATACCCTATTCATAGGAACTCAAAGTTTCATTCTGAGCTGGTTTCATCAGGGACCTCCAATGTTGGAATCTAGAGCCCTTTTTGGGCACTTTTTCGGGTGTCTGCCAGAGGGATGCCACACCCTTAAATGTCTGTTATGGACTATTCTCTGTTCAGAAGGTCCTGATGCTTCATCTAGGTTAGTCTCATTTGGGACCCCCTATATTGGATCTAGTGCCTTTTGTGGGGTTACTTTTGAGGGGCTAAAGCCATCTGCTACATCCTGGCAGACATCCATTTTCAAAGCTTGGAGGGAAGTTTTGAATGTTCTGAGAAGTGCATCGCCATGGGACCTCATTTATTGGAGTTTGATGCTGTGGGGCTATGGGCTGCCAGTCTAAGGGTGTTGGTGCCGCTGAAACAACTTCCTGAGCAAGGGTTATACTGGGTGGTTTGCCATTGCCTTCCCTGTACTGCAATAGCTCGGGCAGGAATTTGTAATTTGGCCATGGTGCCGCCAATAGCTCGCCTACTCTAAGCGAAGGACACGTGGGGATCTTTAACGTCCACCAACTAATGTCGGCCGATGGGTCGCCCAGTTTAACGCCCATCTTAGGGACGGCACACACATTGAGGAATAACCTAGTCTGTGAAACACCTGGTTGACAGTTTATAGCTGGGCCAAGAGTCAAACCGAGGCGAGTATGTGTGCATCTAGGCCATTCTGTCAGCCCATGTCGTATTTAAATGCACTGTAAAACAAACTGCAATTCCATGTTGTATTTATAAGTTTAAAATGTATCTTGTTTGGTATGATGCTCTTCTTCTGGTTGAATGTTGAGCTTTGCCTGCGTGCAGAGCTTTTCAAACGCTTGGCGAGAGGTGCTCGCCGGAGACAAGAGACAGCTGAACATGCGAATGCACAAACGCACGGACAGACACCACGCTACACGTCACATTGCAGTGTATAATAGATCTATTTATAACGTACAAAGCATTGCTAAATTTGACCTTCCCACCATTCCCTGTATGCTCCAGACATGCTACTCCTCTCAAAATTATAATTGCACTCTAAACTTTCCCAAATTTGCTATATCCTCCCTTTTCTATGCTTGTGTAGCGGCTACCGCTGGGTTTTCACAATCGCCTTGCACCTATCAAGGACGCGGAGCGATCACCATGCCGGGCTCGGCCAGGACGCCCGGGCAGGCCCGCGCTCAACTTGCCAGGCCTCGGTCGGGACGCCTGGGCATGCCCGGGCATGCCCGAGCAGGCTCGCCCTCAACTTGCCAGGCCGCAGCCAGGACGCTGGGCCACGCCCCCTCTCGCCTTTCCTGGGCAAACGCTCCGGGATAATATGTATATATATTGCTGCCCGATAAACGGGCTTTTCAGAGTGCCTGAGTGTTTGGTTTGATTAAAGCAACTCGGATGAATTCCAGCTTTTTGTCGCGTCCATTCTTCCGATCGACGTGGGAGCCCCAGCTCCTTCATTGGTGACCTACCGACATGGACACGGCAGTCGCCCTTAAACTGCCTACCTTCTGGGAGGCTCACGCGGCGGTTTGGTTCGCACAGGCGGATTCCCTGTTCGCCCTGCGAGGCATCACGGCCGACGACACCCGCTTCCACCATGTGGTAGCAGCGCTCGGTTCGGCCACCGCGGCGCGCGCCCTGAGCCTCCTCGAGAGCCCGCCAGCCGCTGACAAATACGGCGCGATTAAGAAGCTTCTCCTCGACGCTTTCGCCCTCCCATCGGCGGAACGCGCACGGCGCCTGCTCGACCTGCCCGAGCTCGGCGACACGCGCCCTTCCGAGCGAATGGACTACATGCTTTCACTGCTCGGCGAGCACTCTCCGGCATTCCTGTTCCGGGAGCTGTTCCTCCGTCAGCTGCCTAACCCGGTACGCCTCGCCCTGGCAAGCACGACGATCACAGATCCCCGGGCCCTTGCCAGAGAAGCCGACAAGATCTCCGCCGCAGGACAGCGCATTGCAGCGGTGACATGGGACCCACCGCCGTCCGACGCAACACCCATGGCGCCCGAGCACCCGGCACGGTCGACGACCGAACTGCCGACGCAATTGGCGGCCGCTACACCGAGCCGACCACCTCCAGCACGACGACCGGGGCCTCCACCTGACCAAGCGTGGTGTTACTATCATGCCAGGTTCGGACAGAAGGCCCGGACATGCCGACCCCCGTGCACCTTCGGCAGGCCGGGAAACGGCCGGGCCGGCGTTCATTACCAGCCATGAGCGCCGGCCACACGGGCAACTTACTGTTCATCACGGATAAAGCGTCCGGACGGCGCTTCCTGTGCGACACCGGCGCCCAACTGAGCGTCATACCCGCCTCTGACCAGGACAGGCAATCCGCGGTTTGCGGCCCCTCCTTGGTTGCGGCCAACGGATCGACCATCCGCACCTTCGGCCCGCGCAACGTCACCCTCTGCTTCGGCGGCCAACGCTTTGCTTGGACGTTTGTAACCGCAAACGTGCCCAAGCCTCTGCTAGGCGCCGACTTCCTCTGCGCACACGGACTGCTGGTGGACGTCCAACGGCGTCGTTTAATCAACGCCGAAACCTTCAGCTCCCTGGTATGCACATTGAGCAGCTCCGCGCCGACCGAGCTGGCATGCGCCGTCCCGGCGGCGAACGAGTTTGCTCGCCTGCTCACGGAGTTCCCGGCCCTCACGCGGCCGACGTTTTCGGCCGTCGCAGTACGGCATGGGATCGAGCACCACATACCAACCACGGGCCCGCCGGTCTACGCCAGGGCCCGCCGCCTCGACCCAGCCAAGCTCGCCGTGGCGAAGGCCGAATTCGACGCGTTGGAGCACCTCGGCATCGTGCGGCGCTCCGATAGCGCGTGGGCCTCGCCACTGCACATCGTGCCAAAGCCGGGGGGTGGATGGCACCCGTGTGGCGACTACCGCCGTCTCAATGACGCTACCACCCCCGACAGGTACCCGATCCCGCATATCCAAGACTTCTCCGCCCGTCTGGCGGGACGGGTCATTTTTTCGAAAATTGATCTCATACGGGGATATCACCAGGTACCTGTCAGGGCGGCCGACGTCCCTAAAACGGCAGTCATCACGCCGTTCGGCTTATTTGAATTCTTGCGGATGCCGTTTGGTCTCAAGAACGCGGCTCAGGCGTTCCAGCGCTTGATGGACGGCGTGCTGCGTGACCTGCCGTTCCTTTTCGTTTACCTGGACGACATCCTCGTCGCCAGCACGTCCCAGGCCGACCTCCACCTCCGAACACTGTTCGGGCGCCTCAGCGAGCACGGCCTCATCGTCAACCCGGCCAAATGCCACTTCGGCACGACGGCCGTTGATTTTTTGGGCCACCACATCACCAAGAACGGGGCCGTGCCGCTGCCAACCAAGGTCGAGGCCATCACCACGTTCCCGCGTCCCCACACCATAAAGGCCCTGCAGGAATTCCTGGGAATGGTGAATTTTTATCACCGCTTCGTGCCCCGCGCTGCTCAACTCATGCGGCCCCTCTACGAAGCCCTCCGGGGCAAGCCGGCCAAGCACGACATCGCCTGGTCCGCAGCAATGGATGCGGCCTTCCAAAGCTCAAAGCGGGCCCTCGTCGACGCAACACTGCTCGCTCACCCGGTGCTCAACGCTCCCATCGCCCTCACCACGGATGCCTCCGACTACGCGGTGGGCGCCGTACATGAGCAATGGGTGAACGGGGTTTGGCAGCCACTCGCTTTTTTCAGCCGGCAGCTCCGGCCGAACGAGCTCAAATACAGCATGTTTGACCGGGAGCTCCTCGGTCTACACCTGGCCGTCCGCCATTTCCGCCACCTCCTGGAGGGCCGACCTTTCACGGCGTTCGTCGACCACAAGCCGTTGGTTTACGCCATGGCCAAGGTCACGGAGCCGTGGTCGGCCCACCAACAGCGCCACCTCTCCGCCGTGTCGGAGTTTACCACGGACATCCGGCACGTCGCCGGCAAAAACAACGCCGTGGCCGACTGTCTTTCCCGGGCCAGCGCGAACGCGGTCCACCTGGGCGTGGACTTTGCGCTTATGGCAGCGGACCAAACCACCGACACCACGGTGCAAGCCCTCCGGGCGGCGGACACGGGCCTCCGCCTGGCCGACATCCCCTTCGCGGACACTGTCCTGCTCTGCGACGTCTCCCAAGGCCAGCCTCGCCCCATCGTGCCCGTCACCTGGCAACGCCACATCTTCGCCTCCCTCCACGGCCTTTCCCACCCGGGCCGGAAAGCTTCCCAGAAGCTGGTGTCGGCGCGATTCGTCTGGCACGGCCTTCGTCGGGACGTCCGCGATTGGACCAGCACCTGCACGGCCTGCCAACGGGCCAAGGTCCACCGACACACCCAGGCCCCGCTGGCACCTTTCACCGTGCCCGAACGACGTTTCGACCACGTCAACGTGGATCTGGTGGGCCCCCTCCCCCCGTCACGGGGGTTCACACACCTGCTCACCATGGTGGACAGGACCACCAGGTGGCCGGAGGCCGTTCCCCTCGTCTCCACCACCACCGCCGACGTGGCGCAGGCTTTCATCGCCACCTGAGTCGCCCGCTTCGGCGCACCGGCGGACATCTCGTCAGACCGCGGACCACAGTTCACCTCCGAGCTGTGGGGCGCGGTCGCCCGCAACCTGGGGGTCAAGCTCCACCGTACTACGGCCTACCACCCCCAAGCAAACGGGTTGTGCGAGCGATTCCACCGCTCCATGAAGGCCGCGCTCATGGCCGGCCTTCAAGACGGCGGTTGGGCCGACCGGCTGCCGTGGGTCCTTTTGGGCCTCCGCACGGCCCCCAAGGAGGACCTCCAGGCATCCACCGCCGAGCTTGTCTATGGCCAGGCGCTACACGTCCCGGGCGAATTCGTGCCCGACGCTACCAGTCCCTGGTCCGCAGCTCACCAGTGCTCGGACCTCCAGGAGGCCGCCCGACGGTTTGCACCCGTGCCAACATCCCACCACGGTGACCCCCAGTCCTACGTCCCCCCAGCACTTCGCACAGCGGAGTATGTTTTTGTGCGTCATGACGCACATTGGGGGCCACTCCGGCCGCCGTACGACGGGCCCTTCCGGGTGCTGCGACGGGATGACAAGTCGTTCGTCATCGACATCGGCGGCAGGTCGGACCGGATTGCGCTGGACCGCCTCAAGCCGGCGCACGTGGACGTCGACCACCCACCACGGGTGGCCCTTCCGCCGCGACGAGGCCGCCCCCCGTCCACGGTGCCCCCCACTCGACTGCCCACCACCACACCGGACCCCCTCCCACGACCCGCCAGGGGTCGCTTCGGCCGGGTCATCAGGACCCCCCTCAAATTCGATTTCGCAAATTCGCAAGTCGATTCTGGGGGGATGTGTGTAGCGGCTACCGCTGGGTTTTCACAATCGCCTTGCACCTATCAAGGACGCGGAGCGATCACCATGCCGGGCTCGGCCAGGACGCCCGGGCAGGCCCGCGCTCAACTTGCCAGGCCTCGGTCGGGACGCCCGGGCATGCCCGGGCATGCCCGAGCAGGCTCGCCCTCAACTTGCCAGGCCGCAGCCAGGACGCTGGGCCACGCCCCCTCTCGCCTTTCCTGGGCAAACGCTTCGGGATAATATGTATATATATTGCTGCCCGATAAACGGGCTTTTCAGAGTGCCTGAGTGTTTGGTTTGATTAAAGCAACTCGGATGAATTCCAGCTTTTTGTCGCGTCCATTCTTCCGATCGACGTGGGAGCCCCAGCTCCTTCACTATTTAATTATTTCCTTCTTTCCTTAACCTTCCTGTTATAAATAGCAATTTTCTCAGTTTTCCATTCTCCCTGAGCATACATAGACATGGTTCCTTATACAGTTATGCCGGTACTGTTATACATGAGGTGAGACGTCATCAAGAAGACGGGGCTTTATGTCTCGAGAGCCATGAGGTTGGGATAATTGTGAATCATAGAGGAATGGTTGAGAATTGCCAGGTCCTCTGAGAAAATATTGGTGTTGATAACAGGTTTACAGGTTAACCTGAAAGATTACTTGTTCCGATGCCTCAACAAGGGAATAGGGATACTGCAGTTATATATAATTACTTGTATATTGCTGCTATAATTCCAAGGTGCGTAAAACCTCGTTGGCAATCCCATTAGGCTTGTATCAAGTACATAAGTGATGTACATGTAGTAAAGGTTAGCCATATCCTAATTTTATGAGCCATGACCCATTATCCATTGGCTAGACTAGAGGAAATAATATCGGGCTAGATTTTATTCTAATTTTATTAATCCTGCTCGCAAAGGTATTGCTACGGTTTTCGGAGACCCTGGGGAGAGACATGCGAACGCATAAGGGATCCCTAACGTAGTTATGTCTGCAGAAATTCTATCTAGCTAAATTACCTCTCCCTTCGTTTCGGTGGAAAGGGAAATGTGTTGTGTTTGTGTCGAAAGATTTGAACCCCTCTGTGATTCCTCCATCTAAACCCTCTCTCTCTTTCCCCTCTCTTCTTATCTCCATCTCCCTATGTCTTTCTCAATCTCCCGCTCTGCACTTCTGCAGGACATCCATGCATGCCTTGCAAAACTCAAACATCACACTCAACATCATGCACAACATTAAAAAACCACCATACAAGTGAGACCCACAAGAAGCATTACCAGGTTGCACGGGCCAATGCAGGATTACAAAATCAAGCATATGGACGTGCAGCCCAGACGGCAGAGCCACAGAATAGCGGGCTTGGTTAATGTCTCCATTGCGGGAGCTGGGCTTGGTCAATGTCTCCACAGTGGGAGCTGGGCTTGGCCTATTGGCATCGCATGGTAATGGGAATGGACCAGTGAGGAGACGATGCCCACAAAGCTCAAGCTGCACTCAATGCTGCTCGACCACCAGTCCTAAGGCCAATATAAACCTGAGAATCGAAGCACTTGGGGCTTATGCACGTCTGGGGATATTGAAGTCGAGGCTGAACCTGTGAGGCTGAACCTGCGATTCTGAACCTGCGAGGTTGAACTTATGAGGACGATACAGGTTGGTGACACGGGGCAGCGGAGAACTTAGCCATCAGGCCAAGCAGCGGAGAGCTGAGGCCAATTTCCCTGGATGTGCCAGGCTAACACACTGACTAATTGGTTCATCTTGAATGCACGAAAGCATCCAACGATTAAATCCTTGTCCGTTTTACTGACTCGCATATCACGCTTTCCTCCGAAGTATTATTAGCACTAGCAACAGTACCCGCCCTACGGGCGGGGCTTCAATTGGGAAGCCCAAATGAAAAGGTAAAATATCAGAAATTGAAGGCTTTTTTATTTTAAATGATTCATATAAACATCCGTTGAATCATACCACATGCAAATCATAAAAATCTAAACAGTACATGGCTAAACAGTACATGGACGATCACGTACCACGTACGTCTCGCGTCTCGCTCGCTCTCATGTTGTCCCGATAATGATCCTTCCACAGGTTCACCGACGGAAACCTTGTTACGACTTTTACTTCCTCCAGACAGTCAAGTTCGCTCATCCTTTCGGTGCACCGGCACGAGCCGAGAACGGCCCGTGCAGGGGTTGATCCGAGGATCTCATCAAACCATCCGATCGGTAGTAGGGACGGGCGGTGTGTACAAAGGGCAGGGACTTAATCAACGTGAGCTGATGACTCGCGCTTACTGGGAATTCCTCGTTCATGGGACACTGTCTCATGTCTCAAGCCCCAGTCCCCATCACGGATGGGGCTCAGCGGTTTACCCGAGCCTGACGGCAAAGGGCAAGGTACACACTGGCCCAGGACCTCGAATGGCATTAAACGTTCATTAAACATTAAACGTTCATTAAAGGATTATGAAACGAAAAACATTACAAAATTACGTTCACACCGCCAGGTCAAACACTACCGTGAACACATACATCGTCACAATGAGAACATCGTCACAATGAACGTTATGCGAACGCGAATGTTATGTGGGAGTCCAAACCTGAGAATGCTGGAGACCAAAGCTGAAATTGGGAAAACTAAATAGCCTATTTTACTCCTGGAGATCCCAGGATTACCCACCAAAAATATCTTTGCGATGGGTTCAGCAGTTTTTACGGTACCATCGAACAGACAGACAGACGGACATTTGGTGAATTATAGTAAGATCGTCGCAATGAGAACATCGTCACAATGAACGTTATGTGAACGCGAATGTTATGCGGGAGTCCAAACCTGAGAATGCTGGAGACCAAGGCTGAAATTGGGAAAACTAAATAGCCTATTTTACTCCCAGGGGTCCCAGGATTACCCACCCAAAATATCTTTGCGATCGGTTCAGCAGTTTTTACGGTACCTTTGAACAGACAGACGGACATTTGGTGAATTATAGTAAAATTCACCTGCACCTTTCCCTACACTGTGCACTACATCCTTTATCCTCCTCTTCTTTCTCCCTCTCCCCTTTATCACGTTGGGACCTGCTTGCGTCGGTTGAGCAAAGGGCCGCCAACAGGCCCTTTCTTTTTTCTCTCCCCTCTGTCTGTCACTCCTCCTTACCTTGTTTACACTGGAATTTTTGAGGCGTCTGCTGTGTGTAGTATCATGATAAGTTGACTGGCTAGGAAG
This sequence comes from Myxine glutinosa, assembly GCF_964187855.1. Lineage (NCBI taxonomy): Eukaryota > Metazoa > Chordata > Myxini > Myxiniformes > Myxinidae > Myxine > Myxine glutinosa. Next base: position 122,196,918 of record NC_136267.1, on the reverse strand, counting down.
GCTTACGTGCTTAGGGGTAAAGTCTTTCTTCTGTGTTCCTGTTTTTGCTTGTAAATATTTGTGCCTTTGCTAAATTCGTATAAACTGTTTTTTCCAAACTGCCCGACCATGTCTTTCCATTGGTTGGAATATAGTGTGTAAATAGTGAATGGGAGTTCTGCCCTGCCATTTCACTATGGTCAGAGATTAGCCAAAGTCCCACTTGCGGTATCGCTTGGCCGTTCTTGATTCACAGCAGTGGGCCATTGGGAAGCACAGTCCTTATCTGGTGTGATTAATTTGCCGGAAAGGTAAAGTGGGATTTGGACACAGAATCCTACCGAAATTAAGCATCTCAGATGACTGCTGAGGTTGCTTAGCAACCAGTTCTGCCAAGGAGTTATCCACGGCTCCTCGGCTTCAGGATCATCGGCCAGGTAGTGGGTCAGAGAAACTCCACTTGGAGCCGCACAACCCCCCAACCCGTAACAGTATTTTTCAAGCTATAATATTAATTTAATTACTTAACAATGTACATTTTGGAGATTTTTCTGTTTTAATTAAATTGAAATTATTATGTTTATTTGCTACTGTGCACTGTATTTACAGGTATAAATTCTGCTCAGTAAATTAAAATATGTTTTTTATTTGATATGTTCTGTATATGTGCAGTGTATGCAAGCCATGCTAGTATATGTAGTGTTACGTGGTCCCCTCGGTGACTACCTGGTCTCGGTGACCCCCAGACCGTGAGAGGAACTTCGCCAGAAAGTGGTATTATAGATGCGCTTTCGCAACGCAATCCCTATGAATTCCACCCAAGAGAAAACTGATTTTCAATGATATATTTCAATGGTAATGATACCATACAATTTCAATGATACAATCAAGGATATATTCCCTGAGCAATCCACCATCCACAATTCACACTCAACAATCAATCCCCTAGATGATTAAGATGGCCATCTTACATACGTGTGTCCCCTTTTGTACTCACGACCCCCTTTTGTCTCTGTCCCTCACAATGTCTCTGGGCCCCTCCTGACCAAGATGATGGTCGGCTTCGCCGCACTCGGGCGGTTGAACGAACCCCGAGTGGACGTTTTTCCACCGGGCATGTATCGTACCGGGAACCACGGCTGCAGCCCCCTCCTGGCCACGCGAAGCGGGTACTGTAAAGCAGGCAAAAGCCACACGCCGCTTGCAACGCGTGTTAGGCCCCAACGTGTGACCCGTACGCGTCTTTGTAGACGGTGCCGCGAACGGTGCCAGACGCTGGGTCGGTGCACGGCCCCACGGCAGCTTGACGTGTCCACCGGGTAGGTACCCGTCCCAGTAACTCCTCTCGCCAGACGGGCTTGGGAACGCCGCTTTTCCACACGGCTCAATATCGATCCCACCTCTCGTCGGAGCGGGGCGAGGAAGAATAATCCCCGTCGCTTCTCTCGACCTCGTGTCTTTTCCTCTTCCGTTTCCGGTCTCTTTTTCCAGAAGGGCTCCTGACCCTCCAACCACAACAACCCTTAATCGACTACACATTGATAAGCAAAGACCTGAATAGTAATTCACATACATTCCCATAAATATGTAACACTCCCCCCCTTCAAGAAAGAAAGTTTGAACCCAGCGAAAACTTTCTTTGCCGGCCAACTTGGATAAACAAACCAGATAACTCAACCCCCAAATCATCAGTTCCCCTGGGCAACAATTATCACAACTCAAAAATAAAGCAACAAAATTTCACAAACCCCCCAGAGATTTTCAAAGGTAATTCACTCTGGACAAAGCACCAGCAACGACATTGTCCCTGCCCTTTACATGTTCAATTTCCCGTTGGACTCCTGCCAAGCCAAACTCCATCTCATGACCCTCTGACTTTGACTGTCAGTTTCTTGTGAATGAAGGTTAAGGGGTTGATCAAAGATCCAAAGTTAAGCAACTCGATAGCACTTTTTCCGGGAGGCCAAGCCGAGTATTCACTGCATGGATGCCTTTAGGAACGTGGAGTTCACGGTTAGTCCGTGCAGGAAAGTTCTTTACATGGACGCCTTGAGGAACGTGGAGTTCACGGTTAGTCCGTGCATGAAAGTTCACTACATGGACGCCTTTAGGAACGTGGCGTTCGCGGTTAATCCGTGTAGGAATCTTGGCTCGGCGGCTCCGCCGCATTCAGTGCTTCAGCTTTTCAGAACTTCCCTAATAATTATGGTGGGACCGCTTGTCACTGTAGTCCCATGAATAGCGGTCTCCTTCTCGGCCACTACTTTGACAATCCTTCCTTCGGGAGCTGCCGTAACTCAGGGAGCCTCCATAATAATATTGATTGCGGCCACCACCAAAACTACCGCCCAGTTGTACTCTCCTGTAGACCTCTCGACACCTACGAAATGCCTTCCCTACTGTTATGGTCCGACCCTCCAAATCCTTGCCATTCCAATTCTTCTCTGCCTCTCTGGCGTCTTTTGTGCTTGCAAACGTGACAAAGCCGAACCCTCTTGACTGTTGCGTTTCCCTGTCTCTTACCAACCGCACTTCCACCAGCGGCCCATATCTGTTGAAGACAGAGGTCAGAACTTCTTCCTCTGTTTTGAAGTTCAGTCCCCCTACAAATAACTTGGTACTTTTGTCGCCATCCCGAGCTGGTGTGGTGTTATTTTCCCTGCTGGGCTTTTTACCAACCCTCAGGTTACCATAAACTTGACCCCTGGCCAAATCATTCCCGATAACCACAGATACACCCTCTACAGGAAGTGTGGCTTGTAAACCGACGGTGACCGGTCCTGACACCAAATCGGACTCCAAATGGATGACATGAAGTGGAGCACTAACACCGCCCCCGATCCCCTGTAAACGAACACTATCCCCCGTTGCCGTCTCCTCGGACCATGGCAAAATGCCTTCAAGCATTAAAGATTGATGTGCTCCTGTGTCCCTCAATATCCTAACCGGTCTCCGGTTAGTCGAGGCTCCATCCAGTGACACAAACCCCTCTGAAATAAATGGTTGGTAACCCTTTTGATGGCGATTTCTCACAATGGCCATTGCATTTGGAGTCGTACTAGTCGAACTCCGCTCCTGATTTTCCTTTTTCAGGGCATAACATTGGGACATCACATGTCCAGGTTTCTTGCAAAAAGCGCAAGTAGGCCCGGAGGAAAAACTCGTGGTCTGCCTCGGGCCCCCCGGAAAATAAGTTTGTCTTGGGCCCGTAGCCCTCTGATTTCTAACAGTTGGGGTATCATAGTTGTCCCCATAATCATCTCGAGGCCACCGCCATGTAAGGTCGTTCTCCGCACCGGGTGTTCCATAACTCCCCTGCTGAAGTCTAGGCGAGGAGTTAGGTTTGTGGACCCCTATTCGGTGGGTTAAGGCATACTCATCTGCCATGGTGGCTGCATCCCACAACTTTGGTACTTTCTTTTCCTGCAGGTACACTTTGATGTCCTCGTGGACACACTGCTGAAATTCCTCCACCAGGATCAAGTCACGCAATGTTTCGAAGTCTTTCCCGACTCCTTTTGACTCACACCACCGATCAAACATGTTTTCTTTCACTCTGGCAAACTCCACATGGGTCTCACTCTCCCTCTTCCTGGCATTCCTGAATTTTTGCCTGTAAGCTTCCGGAACCAACTCATAGGCTTTGAGGATGTGCTTCTTCAGTACCTCATAATCTGCACATTGGTCCATTGGTAGCGCCGAATAAATCTCTTGAGCTTTTCCCACCAGCACACTTTGCACTAGTATGGTCCAGGCCTCCTCCGGCCAGTTTAATTGTCGAGCCACTTTCTCAAAGTGTGGAAAAAATTTCGCGACTTCCTTTTCACTGAACGGTGGAACCAGCCTCACATGTCTGCCCACATCCCAGGTTTTCTGGTTAGGTGTCGACCCCGTCAGCAAGGGTGGTGCCTCTCCCCGTTCTCTCATTAACTCCAGCTCCTTGAATTTAATCTCTTGCTGAAGCGCCAGATCACGTTCCTTCAACTCCCTTTCGGCTTTTCTCTCCTCTGCTTCGAGTTCCCTGGCAGCTCTCCTCTCCTCTGCTTTTCTCCCTTCTAACCTCTCCTGGAGTTCTCGTTCCACTCTCCTTTCCTCTGCTTGGTTTTCTTCTCTCCTCTCTTTTGCTTTCCTTTCTTCTTCTGCTCTTTCTTTTTCTGCTTTCCTTTCTTCTTCTGCTAACCTTTCCTGGAGTTCTCGTTCCACTCTCCTTTCCTCTGCTTGTTTCTCTTCTCTCCTCTCTTCTGCTTTCCTTTCTTCTTCTGCTCTTTCCTTTTCTGCTTTCCTTTCTTCTTCTTTGATCCGTTCCTGGCTCCGTAATTGCAACTCCAGTTTCCGGAGCTCAACGTCTTCTGGTTCTTCGGGTAGCCACTCCCAGGCTAACTCGTCCCATGTTCCTAATCCCACCATAGATTGTATCACCGTGGCCTGCAACTCTGCCTTCCTCAAATTAGTTCGGACCTCCAAGTTAAAATGTTTGGCCAATTTCAAGAGGTCCGACTTTAGTAACGCTCGGAACTGTGCCTCACTCGGGGTTACCGCAAAGTTCTGTGCCACAAACGCCATGGTGCCTATCGTTAACCCCTGTTAACCTTCACCCAATACTTTACCCCCAATTTCCCCAAAAATTTACCAATTAATACTTAATTAATAAATTTTAATTAATAAAAATATTATTTTATTATTTTATACAATTTTAGATCCCGGACGTAGACCCAATAAGCGAATCCGCAAATCGTAATTTGGACGAGCCCCCAATTCTGTTACGTGGTCCCCTCGGTGACTACCTGGTCTTGGTGACCCCCGGACCGTGAGAGGAACTTCGCCAGAAAGTGGTATTATAGATGCGCTTTCGCAACGCAATCCCTATGAATTCCACCCAAGAGAAAACTGATTTTCAATGATATATTTCAATGGTAATGATACCATACAATTTCAATGATACAATCAAGGATATATTCCCTGAGCAATCCACCATCCACAATTCACACTCAACAATCAATCCCCTAGATGATTAAGATGGCCATCTTACATACGTGTGTCCCCTTTTGTACTCATGACCCCCTTTTGTCTCTGTCCCTCACAATGTCTCTGGGCTCCTCCTGACCAAGATGATGGTCGGCTTCGCCGCACTCGGGCGGTTGAACGAACCCCGGGTGGACGTTTTTCCACCAGGCATGTATCGTACCGGGAACCACGGCTGCAGCCCCCTCCTGGCCACGTGAAGCGGGTACTGTAAAGCAGGCAAAAGCCACACGCCGCTTGCAACGCGTGTTAGGCCCCAACGTGCGACCCGTACGCGTCTTTGTAGACGGTGCCGCGAACGGTGCCAGACGCTGGGTCGGTGCACGGCCCCATGGCAGCTTGACGTGTCCACCGGGTAGGTACCCATCCCAGTAACTCCTCTCGCCAGACGGGCTTGGGAACGCCGCTTTTCCACACGGCTCAATATCGATCCCACCTCTCGTCGGAGCGGGGCGAGGAAGAAGAAGAATCGTCGCTTCTCCAGGACCTCATGTCTTTTCTTCTTCCGTTTCCGGTCTCCTTTTTCCCAGAAGGGCTCCTGACCCTTTAATCACAACAACCTTTAATCGAGTCCACATTGATAAGCAAAGACCTGAATAGTAATTCACATACATTCCCATAAATATGTAACAGTAGCAGCATTCTCACCATGGATTTACATGAATTTTTTATTTTCTGCCTTGTTTACTCGAGCCATATTTAAGACAATCAAACTTCATTCGAGTTCAAAATGAAAAAATGAAAGAAAAAAAAAACCAGGAGGGCGCTAGAGCCACGTGTAGGCTATACTTAACTGTATATTTTTACCTGTGCCACCAAAGGTGGATGGAGGTTATGTTTTCACCCCTGTCTGTCTGTTTGTTTGTGAACAAAATATCTCAAAAAGTTGTGGACAGATTCGGACGAAATTTGGCAGAGATGTAGCGTATGTCACAAGGACGAAATGATTAGATTCTGGTGAAGATCCGGATGCGGATCCGGCTACTAGAATTTTTAAGCGATTCTTCACCATTGGGAGATGGGGCCAAAAACGATACATAGCACGATATCTTACAAAGTTATGAATGGATTTGAACGAAACTTGTTGGACCGGTTGTGTGTGTGACAAGAAAGAATCTATTCGATTTTGGTGAAGATCTGAATATGGATTCGGATATGAGAATTATTAAATTTTTTAACTGATTTTCACCATTGAGTGGTATGGCCAACCAGGCGGAGGCGTGCTCTCTACTGAGTGCCATTCTAGTATTCTATACTTTTAGGTACTTGCACCAATTCGTAAATGCAGATTTGAGACAAATAAACACGAATCTCCAATATTTCAAGAACACTAATTCTATATATACACATGCACAAAACAGCTGCTGGCATTCAAAGTGACCTTTCTCTGGTAGGTACCTTTCACTACCAAATGGTATACCCTGACAACATGTAAGGCATAACATGAGCAGAGTTTGTGAATTAAATGAATGATTCGAAACAAAGGATGGCTGTGGCTCTGTGTAATGTTTCCCACAGTTCTCCACTACTGATCTTGAGCGTTTGGGACTCCTACAGAAGCAGCTGCAGTTACTCTTCACATATGCAATGACTTCGCCTCTCACACCACTCAGCCAGCGCAAGGCGGAAGCAGTAAGAAAAATGGAGCTGGTTTCTTTGTTTTACCTGAAATTTATCTGAAAAAAAACCCCCATCATCCTGGGTTAGTTGGTTTGCAAAATTCTCAGAATCACTTTCGTGGTCAATACACTTTCTGAACAGCCAAATAACCCAGTATGGATGATTATCGTACGCGTTCATGAATGTCATTCGAAAATAGTACAAGAGATAATTAACAGACATTGAGGGGGTATCAGGTGTGACACAAGATGTTGCAGTGATTACTTGGCCGGAATAGTAAGGCAGGGCTGGGGGTGAGAAATTGTGGGGGGTTTTTTTGTTTGTTTTTTTGTATACAAGATCGAGGCTCGTGAAAGAGCGAACATTAATCACACAAAAAGTCAAACCGACACAAACCGACACATAAAACACAAAATAAGGGGAGTGGCAGACAAGATGGGGGGAGAGGGGGAAGGACACAAACACAACATTTGAGAGCAGGGACATCGAGACAACTGTGGGAGGGAGAGGGCTTGGGGGGAGGTGGGAGAAGTATAAAACATATGGACACTGCAAGGACTTCCAGGAAAGAAGTTGGAATTTCAAACAAGGTGGATCTGGGGTGAGATTAGCGGGGGTAGAAAAGATCAAGGTTTTGGATGGGGGAAGATAAGAGATGGTGGTGAACAGCTGTTTTAAAGACCTGGAGGGAGGAGTGGGATTGAAGGGAGTGAGGGAGTTTGTTCCAGAGGCGGAAGAAAAGAGGAATGAAAGAGTGAAGGTGAGCACAGAGCCGAGATTTCGGCAGTTTAACCATCAGAGGGTTGCTGGCAGATCTTGTGCGACCTGTAGGAATATTTGGGGGACAGAGCCCAGAGAGAGCTGGGGCAGCAAGGCCGGAGAGGAGTCGGTAGAAGACAGAAAGACCACCAACCTAACCTTCCTGTCGTGAGTGAGTGAAAGGCCCTCGGAGTTTCCAATGATACATCGCGGGAGATTCCAATGATTCTGAAAGCTTTGGTTTCAACAGCGTGAAGACGAGCTAGGTGTGAGGCAGAAGCACCGGCCCAGAGGGGGGAACAGTATTCCATTGAGCTGCGGATGAAAGCCTTGTATGTGGTGAGGAGGCCAAGGAAGGACGTCACACGACGGAGGATGCCCAGTCGGCGACTGGCTTTGGAGGCCAGCTTGGAAATGTGGTTTTCCCAAGAAAGATCATGGCAGATAGTGAGACCCAAAAGCTTGAGCGACAGAACTTCTTGGAGAGGATTGTTCAGAAAGTAGTGTTCCATGATGAGTATAATGATTGATCGGAAGGCAGCTCATGATGCTGGGATCTTGGTATAATGAGTGGTGGATGAGTGTAGAGAGGGGCAGACAGTGTAGGCTTGGTATAATGAGAGGTGGATGAGTGTAGAGAGGGGCAGACAGTGTAGGCTTGGTATAATGAGTGGTGGATGAGTGTAGAGAGGGGCAGACAGTGTAGGCTTGGTATAATGAGAGGTGGATGAGTGTAGAGAGGGGCAGACAGTGTAGGCTTGGTATAATGAGTGGTGGATGAGTGTAGAGAGGGGCAGACAGTGTAGGCTTGGTATAATGAGAGGTGGATGAGTGTAGAGAGGGGCAGACAGTGTAGGCTTGGTATAATGAGAGGTGGATGAGTGTAGAGAGGGGCAGACAGTGTAGGCTTGGTATAATGAGAGGTGGATGAGTGTAGAGAGGGGCAGACAGTGTAGGCTTGGTATAATGAGTGGTGGATGAGTGTAGAGAGGGGCAGACAGTGTAGGCTTGGTGTAATGAGAGGTGGATGAGTGTAGAGAGGGGCAGACAGTGTAAGCTTGGTATAATGAGAGGTTGATGAGTGTAGAGACGGGCAGACAGTGTAAGCTTGGTATAATGAGAGGTAGATGAGTGTAGAGAGGGGCAGACAGTGTCGGCTTGGTATCATGAGAGGTAGATGAGTGTAGAGAGGGGCAGACAGTGTCGGCTTGGTATCATGAGCATGCCAAACCTACTTCTGGTTTTGGAGATGTAATCAAACGAAGATAAGGATTACATCCGGTGCTTGTACCATAAAGGTGAAAGATGATGGACAAGCTGTCATGGGCAATGAGGTGCTTTGAGGTGCAAGGAGGAAGTCGGACAGGCATGAGCGAAGGATGTCATTGATGGCATTTAGCAAAAAGCTCCTCAAAATGTCTGAGGACCAAAAATCTAAGCATTTGATAAGGTGCCACATAGGAGGTTGTTGGCTCAGGTGAGGACTTGCAGAGTGTCTGGTAGAGTGTCGAACAGGATTGGAAACTGTCTTAGTGGTAATTGATAGGAAGCTAAGAGTGGCTGTGAATGGGTGGATGTCTTGCTGGGATGATGTAAGTAGTGGGGAACCTCGGGGATCTGTACTGGGACCTCAGGGATGACAGTGTTTCCCAGGCAGGATGGATCATCAATGGCATGTGTCGTCCATCGGATGGATGTTAAACCCGGCATCCCGTCTGCCGACATTAATTGGTGGACTAGCCGAAACCCGTGGAACATCCACGGAAGGGAGGATGTGGTGTATGGATAGAGTGTACCCATTATGGAGGGCATAGGGGAGCGCTCATGGGATCTTCTTCTTCCGTTAAGCTCCAATTTTTTCTCTTTAAGTTAAGTCCAATCAGTCCTCTCTGCTCGAAGTGCTCAGGCCATGCCTTCCCGCTCTCATACTTTTATTTCCGTTCGGTGTAGAAAGAGATTGACTTATCGTTCGTCTGTTTTCAGCTCGTTATCTTTAAGCTTCCTTACGTCTCGCCACCTGCTACACCTCTCTGAGTTACGAGGATTTATGCAACGCACCCCGAGTATCGCAACGTCACTCCATTTAACTTTATTCAAATGACGATAAAGACGTTTCCTTATATATCCTAATTTAAAATGTCAAGGGAATAAAAAGACCATTTGGTTCACACCACTCGACTGTCCAATCAGCGGACGGCTCGCTTCGCCTTCGCCCAGCAGACGCCAATACGATGGCGTCGTAAGATGGCGTCGTATCGGCAGTTAATCGGATGCTTTTGGGCCCCAACGTCGGCTAATTCCGATTTTTCGAGTATGTCTGTACGTGATAAACAAAGAGCGCGTTCGTAGATCGTAAATCCATTAGTGCCGTGGGCATCGGGTCACTGGGTGCGGCGTAAAAGGGATAACAAAGTCGAGTCCTTACAGTATTATTATATAGATGTTAAAGGAAGACTCCAGACCCCAAATTTTTTTTTTAGTTGAATGCTTCTACATAATCTTTGATCAGTACATAACAACATCATCTAAAAAAAAAATCAACCCACAAAGTCGTTTCCTTGTAATCCGACCTTAAATGCGCCAATAATAGACCATCGACGAAAATGCTTCTGCAAATCTTAGACCACGTGCCCATGCACAGTATGACGTCACACGAGGTGATCGGGGAAGCCGGAAATACTTTACAAATGGTTTACAATACAATACAATAGTGTGGAGTGTTTCTATTCTAGTTATATTGTCCTGCATATCGGATTCTAAATGGTTTATAGTTGTGTTTTATATGGGTCCAGCAAAGTCTCAGAGCCTTTTGTGCGAAAACTGCATGAATTCCCGAAGGATGTTGCCAGTAATAACATTTGGAAGAGGTTTGTCCGATGAACTCGAGCACGATGGAAAGGTCCTACCAAGTCGACGAGGCTTTGCCCCCCTCTCCCCCCTGGGATGCGAGCATAATTGTTTATGTATCGACTTATTTCGGGGTCTAGCGGAACATGCCTGCCATAAATATAAATAAATTGGCCAAAATTCTACGAAACGCCGACGTACAGTGCATTTGTACACTACACTCAGTAGCTGCAGCCTGCGTGTCTGTGGCTACGCCATGATACAGGCACAAGGCGATCGGGTTTTTACCGTTTTGTACAATGCACACGAGTGCATTTGTACACTACACTCAGTAGCTGCAGCCTGCGTGTCTGTGGCTACGCCATGATACAGGCACAAGGCGATCGGGTTTTTACCGTTTTATCGATCAAACAAAGTCACAACTGCAATAACACTCGCTTGATATAAATATTCCTCGCATATTTAACCGAAACTATCAACACGTACCAGTAATCTAAATCTGCGAGCCGTTCAGCATCATCTTCGTCGTTTTCCACTTCGACCTCCATATTGGCCTCTGGATCTTCGTCGGCGTATTCTGGCTCAAACTGAAATGGTTGAACACCAAATTATCTCCGTTCTATGTCAAATTCTTCGACAATACTTTCCTCAGCCTCTGATACGTATTCATCGGCTGAAAAGTCCGACAGATCGGAGGAAATATCGAGTGATTCGAAGTCAGAAACTTCTTCTTCTGCCATGTCTGCCATGTTTACGCACTGTGTGCACCGTGATCAGCTGAGATCTATACCTCGTGTGACGTCACAAGGATTCCAGAACTAGCTTTTTTTTTTTTAATCGTGCCTTTTTAAAAACGCATTTTACGACTAATTTAGCGTCGAATTTTTTTTTCTTTTTAAAAATTAAACATTACCTAATTCTAAAGATTTAAATAATTTAAAAAAAATTGGGGTCTGGAGTCTTCCTTTAAACAACCCACGGTGTCCTGCTCTGTCCTACAAATCCTAGTCTACCCTACATAGTCAAATATGAGGCAGGGCTAACTAGTTTGTTAAAGGCTTCAGCCAAAAACATTCCCTGGCCAACCCCGCGGGGTGAGAATAATTGTGGCCGTTGAAGACTCATGATCATATAACATCGGCTTGATTAGGAGTACTTGATGATTGTAAGTGCCGGTGTGTGTTAACCAGGACAGCGCAGTTACGGAGAAGATGAAAGCTGCAGTCATGGAGCAGATAATGATGGATCAGCTGTCCAGGTAATCTTTTATACTACATTAGTACACAATACACATTCACTGAACACTCACCTTCCTTGTTTGATTTGTCTGTCCCAATGAAAAAAAATCCCCCAAAAATCCTTCCAAAAAAAAGAGAAGGTTTTAGGGACAAAGCCAACACCGTTTATTTTGTTTCTATTTTGTTTCATTGCTCTGTCATCTAATGTTCAAGCCTTCCTCAGGTGTGGGAAACGCTTCTCGACATTGTGGTCCATGTTGAGGTTCCATGTGCGACTTAAAGTGAAAAATACAAATTTATTTTTGAAATTAGAAAGATGGCGACCGAAATGCGTAACATTGTCATTGTTGAGATTACTAGGACGTGCCCGTACGTGGGTGCCCGTACGTGCGTGCAAAAAAACATGCGTGCAAACAACAACAACAAAAAAAAACTTTTAAACCACGTGGCAGTAACGACCACAGAACCCCCCCCTCTATTTACATGAAATGGTTTGGTCCATTCGCAACGACCACAGAACCCCCCCTCTATTTACATGAAATGGTTTGGTCCATTCGCAAAGCCAAAGCGAACGGCGAACGGCAAAATCGCCATAGCTCGGTAACTACTTGTCCGATTAATATGAAACCTTGAAAAGGCACATCCTCGGGTCCCCAGCAATATACCTGGCAAGTTTCAAGTATATCGGACCCGTGGTTGTCGAGAAACAGCGGTCACAGACACACAGACATACACACAGACATACAGAGATTACTGGAATTATAGATAGATGCACTCTCACTCTCTCCTTAATTGCATCTGAAAACAATTATCATGATCACCTTTTTGATGATGTTGAGCTGCCATGAGGATCACCCAGAATGCATTAGTTGTGAACAAAATATTCAACATTAATGTTTTTAAAATTGTTACAAAATTTAGGAGAACACGATTACCCGGACGAACGGGCATCCACTCAATGGGCCCTGAACCACGACAAATCCCTGGCAAACGCCGCGATGTCTTTGTGTTCTCTAACCAAGCACAACTTCCTCTTACCACCCACCTTACTATCTTTTTTTTGACCACACAGCAACTCATATCTTGATTGCTGAGACTTATTCCTGGTCGTAAAATGGAAAAGTGCACTTAAAATAAGGACTTTATGATTTGCCAATGATTACATTTTTTCATTGTGCAACTGGGGTATCCTTGAGTGGTCAAGATAAAATGACTATCAAAATTGCTTCCTGAAGACCCATGAATCATTAAATTAATTTGTTCAGGAGAAGGGCACAGTGCTGGCTATCCTGAAGTGTTTTCACTTCATGTAAAATGTTAGGACATGCTGAAAAGTAATGCCTCCTATTATTTTTCTCCAAAACAGGTAAAGATATTCGAATGAAACAAAGTGTATTCCCTACTTTAGTTCTTCCACCACTGGGTGCAAAGTTTTGTGATTCTGATACCTGATGTCTCAGTGCTACATTAGTCAAGATGGCAGAGGGCAGTGCGATGTTGTCAGTGCTGTGCAGCATGAAGCGCTGGAGATGAGAGTTGAGATGACTGGAGATGAGAGTTGGGATGACTGGAGATGAGAGTTGAGATGACTGGAGATGAGAGTTGGGATGACTGGAGATGAGAGTTGGGATGACTGGAGATGAGAGTTGGGATGACTGGAGATGAGAGTTGTGATGACTGGAGATGAGAGTTGGGATGACTGGAGATGAGAGTTGGGATGACTGGAGATGAGAGTTGAGATGACTGGAGATGAGAGTTGAGATGACTGGAGATGAGAGTTGGGATGACTGGAGATGAGAGTTGAGATGACTGGAGATGAGAGTTGAGATGACTGGAGATGAGAGCTGAGATGACTGGAGATGAGAGTTGAGATGACTGGAGATGAGAGTTGAGTTGACTGGAGATGAGAGTTGAGATGACTGGAGATGAGAGTTGAGATGACTGGAGATGAGAGTTGAGATGACTGGAGATGAGAGTTGAGATGACTGGAGATGAGAGTTGAGATGACTGGAGATGAGAGTTGAGATTACTGGAGATGAGAGTTGGGATGACTGGATCGAGATGATATGACTGGAGATGAGAGTTGAGATTAAGTTAAATCTCCTTCCTTGTCCCACTTCTTGATAGATTACGATATAGTAATTACGTCTACCATCTGTGAGGAACGGAAGTTATGTTTCATCCGTCTGTTTGTGTGCAGGATATCTCAAAAGGTAATGGACGGATTCGGACGAAACTTGGTGGCCAGGTTGGGTGTGTGAGAATGACGAATCGATTCAATTTTGCTGACGATCCAAATCCGGAACTGGACACAAGACATTTTTAATTTTTATAGTGATCCTTCACTATTGAGAGATGGGGCAAAACATGATATTTCAAAAACTTGCAGACGACTTATGGCAAAACTTGGTGGATGAATTAGTGTGGTGCCAAGAACAAGCAAATTCGATTTTGGTTCAGGTCCGAATCCAGATCCGGCCTATCATTGGGATACAAAACGTACACTGTTCAGCCTGGCGGAGGTATGGTTCAGCTTACAGAGTGCTGTTCTAGTTGATAATTGTGATTTGATTTAGTTCAGACATTTTCCTTCATTGTATCTTCTTTACAATGCCCTGTCCATTCCACTGAGAAAGAAATAGAAGGTTGCTCGCAGATCATTCCATGTTCCTAGACAGCAATGGGGGCTGTATGAAATAATATGAGACAATTATTTTCATGCCTTTTTGGGGGTTAGGGTCACATTTATTATTGGTTAATTGTCCATCTTACATGAGAGTGTTTTCATAACTAGCTGGTTCAAAAATAAAATGTGGTGCAGATATATTCTCATGGTTTGACAAAAAAACATCGACCACCACAGAGCGGTTATCAGCAACCCTGAGCAGAACAAAAAGGAGATTGGACCACATGGTCTACCAACAAGACAGCGGATCCTTCATGACACCAGGTATGCACCAGAAAGAGCTACAAATGTAAATTTCAGTTGTATTACTTTTTTATGGACCATGAAGGTAGATTAAGGGTAGTGTTTTCCAAGAATGTCCTTTTCCCGTCTTGATAACAGTTTTATTTTTATAACTCATCTCAACTTTCCATCTTCATATTTGTAAGCAAGATGTTAAAAGTAAGCTGTGGTCTGGACTTTTTAAATATCGGCTTCTTAAATAGTCCGGGCCATCTACCCTTTAATCCTATAATTTCATCTTGCCAACCCCTCTCCTCCGCCACCCTGAGTTATCCACCTGGCAAAACTGCAAAGTTCCTGGTCAGTGTTGACATTGCCTCTGTAACAGGACCAGGTGGCATTAGTGTTTGTATCCTCAAATCCTGTTCTGCGGAACTAGCACCTCCTTTGTCTGTTCTATATTCAACAAGTTATTGGATGTGTGGGAGCATTCTCTCTGCAGGGAAAATGTCAAACACCAACACTATCCTAAAGAGGGTGACAACATTGATTAACTCGAGAGGACATGAGGTCATTTTTCTTCTTTTCCATTTTTTAAAATAAATAAAGTTGCCCATTGACATCTACCATTATGACGATTATAAAGTTCGATTGAGAATTAAATTCCGGATAAATCAACTTTGTGACAAGAACACTACTTACCTGCCGGGTTATCCTGCGGCCCTGTGGTACATTGCACTCGTGGACGACAGGGTACAAAGTCGTAAAGATTCTTCCTTTATTAGTCTTTGTCGTTTCATCCCACAAGCCTTATCTTTAATTACTATCCAGAGATGTGCAACAATTTGTGAATAATACGCTTAGCAAAGCTTTACTTGCATCGCCATCGATGAGTGAGCAACTGGACTTGCTTTTACAGGTGCTTTGGTCATTTCCATTTGCAGAACACTTTGGTTTTTTGTTTTTTGTACAAGTTGTTGAAACGTGTGGCTCGTGTTTTGTGGTAGAGTGAACCCAAGATCGTCGCTGACGGAGAACCTGCTTCTTCACAAAATGTGCTTCGACGCACGTCTAATCACCAGGTGAATGGATACCTATTCACCATATTGTACGATATGCCCGCCCATCATTTCACATACCAATAGAGGGGACAGACAGTATGAATAGAGATGGACATACTGGGATGGCGGAAGTGATGATGGAGATGGTGATGAAATAGAGGAGATCTCTGTCAATAGAGGAGTGATAGACAGAGTGGGTAGATAATGGGATGGAGAAATTGTTGATGTAGAGTGCAGACAGTTCTGGCATTGAGGAGGAGATATGCATGAAGGACGTGTCGGGATGACGATCAATGCTGATACATGTGGTTCTGAAAGAAATGAAGAGATGTGCATAATGTGATTTGATGAAGACATTGTTGACCTAGAGGAGATTAGATAAAGGATTTTGTGGACTGAATATAGTGTTGCTGAGGTAAATAAGGAGGTGTAGATGAAGGTAGTGTTGATAATTGCTTCAGTGCCATGTATGAAGAAGCGGCTCCAGGTATCCTTGAATAATTTTGGGGAATGATAACAAAATGACCCTTTCTCCATGCAGGTGTGGCCGTGAAGCTTGCCGGGAGTTGTTCGGTTTCTTCTTCGCATTTGATAGTTCGCTTACGGTTTATGAATACCGACACTTTGGAAAAAACAGGTTGGTTTTCTGTCGCGGCAACTTTCACAATATTGGAACTTGATTTATTGCTTTATAATTGAAAAGAGTGATGGGACCTTCACATCTACTACACTATTTTATGAAAGAGATTCCTAAATCCGCCAACTCTGTCCTATCTTTGCTCTCCCCGCCCATTCACAACCCCAACTCTGTCCTCCCC
Organism: Myxine glutinosa; assembly: GCF_964187855.1. Classification (NCBI taxonomy): domain Eukaryota; kingdom Metazoa; phylum Chordata; class Myxini; order Myxiniformes; family Myxinidae; genus Myxine; species Myxine glutinosa. The sequence continues at coordinate 122,180,666 of NC_136267.1, read as the reverse complement.
TCCTCACCTTCCTCCCGCTCATAAAGGCAAATATCGGCATTCCCACATCAGAACAGTGGAATAATGAATGCTTCCCCTCCCCTATCATGATATCACCAACTTCACAGAAACTGCAATTGAAAAAGCTCCTGCATGTCATGGTGTGTCATGGTCGCTTGTCCAATTCATAACCCCGCAAGATATGCGGAAAAGATATGTGACCATGAGCTAGTTAATTGTGCCAAAAAACGACTCAAAACCAATTATCTTCTTCCTGATTCATATATATACACGTCATTAAAAGTAAATAATGGCTTCGGACAATGACCTATATAATGGCATGGGTTCAAGCCCTGCTTGAGAGAATGCCACATAGTTATTTGGGTGGTGTATAAGGAAGCACACCACTACCTCAATAGCTGAGGCCTAGCTTTACAAGGCCCGTTGATGCCCATTGGCATCCTTTTAACTTTCTGCTTGGTTGTTTTACACTGAAGGGAAAACTTATAGGGAGGGCATGGCGATTGTGAATATGACAGCTTGGAAGATGTCTTCAGTTTCACATAGCAGTAAGGACCAACATGGCGGACATATGATTGTCCATCAGGTTGAAATTGTCGATGGAGTCAGGCAAGCTGTCCAACCATGGGTGGAACAGAATGTTACACACAGATGGACGGGCGAGCAAGCGTATTATTATATAGATTAATAAACACATATGACTGTTATAACTGAGTAATTTATCAGAAAGTTTGAATATCATTGGAATAACCCAGACTTTTGCACAGTGCTGCACACACACACACACACACACACACACACACACACACACACACACACACACACACACACACACACACACACACACACACACACACACACACGTGTAATACACCACCTAGCATGGTGCAGCAGCAAGGCACAGATCGTGTCCCATAAAAAGCGAAACTGCATGAACTGTGAGCATCAATCGTCGTCTGCCACAAAAATGCATTGTCTCTGCCATGCTGCACACAAACCAAGGGGTGTTGTTGCAGTCAGGCACAATAACAAGACCAGAAACGGCCATTCCGACCTAATAATGGCGGCATGACATAATTGTCCATGCGCACCACATCGCCTCCAATACCGGATGGCTTCTGTGCGCACACATGGGTCTGTTTTAAAGAAGAAGATTTCTTAAAGGTCACAAGTAAATGACAGAAGAGCCATCGACCATGGTTTCGCCTCTTTTGGGGCTCATCAGGATGACATATCACACAGTCATTTGTTTGTCTGCGTTGGTGGACAGGTTAAAGGTTAAAGGTTAAATAACAATTTTATGAACTAAAAGTTGATAAGAGTCTGATGTTTCTAACGATTGTCCTTTGTCACATCAAAAGCTGTAATTTAAACCTGGGATCCCAACATCATGAGCTATGTGCTCAAATAGGAACGTTGTAGCAGTTGCCATCAATTTAAACAAATGGAGGCAGAAGACTTGGCCCTGTGACTTATAGGATTGAATGCACCTGATCCCATTAGATCTTGGAAGCTAAGCAGAGTCAAGACCAGTTTGTACTTGGACAGCCTTTATGGAAGGCTGCTTGAATGTCGTAAGCTGAGGGACAGATATGTGAGTTGTTTGGAGCCTTGCCTCTCAGTTACATGGTATTAAAAATGCTCATCTCTGGAGCCGGAATTAGAAATGCTCATCTCTGGAGTCGGAATTAGAAATGCTCATCTCTGGAGTCGGAATTAGAAATGCTCATCTCTGGAGTCGGAATTAGAAATGCTCATCTCTGGAGCCGGAATTAGAAATGCTCATCTCTGGAGCCGGAATTAGAAATGCTCATCTCTGGAGTCGGAATTAGAAATGCTCATCTCTGGAGTCGGAATTAGAAATGCTCATCTCTGGAGTCGGAATTAGAAATGCTCATCTCTGGAGTCGGAATTAGAAATGCTCATCTCTGGAGTCGGAATTAGAAATGCTCATCTCTGGAGCCGGAATTAGAAATGCTCATCTCTGGAGCCGGAATTAGAAATGCTCATCTCTGGAGCCGGAATTAGAAATGCTCATCTCTGGAGCCGGAATTAGAAATGCTCATCTCTGGAGTCGGAATTAGAAATGCTCATCTCTGGAGCCGGAATTAGAAATGCTCATCTCTGGAGTCGGAATTAGAAATGCTCATCTCTGGAGTCGGAATTAGAAATGCTCATCTCTGGAGTCGGAATTAGAAATGCTCATCTCTGGAGCTGGAATTAGAAATGCTCATCTCTGGAGTCGGAATTAGAAATGCTCATCTCTGGAGCCGGAATTAGAAATGCTCATCTCTGGAGCCGGAATTAGAAATGCTCATCTCTGGAGCCGGAATTAGAAATGCTCATCTCTGGAGCCGGAATTAGAAATGCTCATCTCTGGAGTCGGAATTAGAAATGCTCATCTCTGGAGTCGGAATTAGAAATGCTCATCTCTGGAGTCGGAATTAGAAATGCTCATCTCTGGAGCCGGAATTAGAAATGCTCATCTCTGGAGTCGGAATTAGAAATGCTCATCTCTGGAGTCGGAATTAGAAATGCTCATCTCTGGAGTCGGAATTAGAAATGCTCATCTCTGGAGTCGGAATTAGAAATGCTCATCTCTGGAGCCGGAATTAGAAATGCTCATCTCTGGAGTCGGAATTAGAAATGCTCATCTCTGGAGCCGGAATTAGAAATGCTCATCTCTGGAGCCGGAATTAGAAATGCTCATCTCTGGAGTCGGAATTAGAAATGCTCATCTCTGGAGTCGGAATTAGAAATGCTCATCTCTGGAGTCGGAATTAGAAATGCTCATCTCTGGAGCCGGAATTAGAAATGCTCATCTCTGGAGTCGGAATTAGAAATGCTCATCTCTGGAGTCGGAATTAGAAATGCTCATCTCTGGAGTCGGAATTAGAAATGCTCATCTCTGGAGTCGGAATTAGAAATGCTCATCTCTGGAGCCGGAATTAGAAATGCTCATCTCTGGAGTCGGAATTAGAAATGCTCATCTCTGGAGCCGGAATTAGAAATGCTCATCTCTGGAGTCGGAATTAGAAATGCTCATCTCTGGAGCCGGAATTAGAAATGCTCATCTCTGGAGTCGGAATTAGAAATGCTCATCTCTGGAGTCGGAATTAGAAATGCTCATCTCTGGAGCCGGAATTAGAAATGCTCATCTCTGGAGCCGGAATTAGAAATGCTCATCTCTGGAGTCGGAATTAGAAATGCTCATCTCTGGAGCCGGAATTAGAAATGCTCATCTCTGGAGTCGGAATTAGAAATGCTCATCTCTGGAGTCGGAATTAGAAATGCTCATCTCTGGAGTCGGAATTAGAAATGCTCATCTCTGGAGTCGGAATTAGAAATGCTCATCTCTGGAGTCGGAATTAGAAATGCTCATCTTTGGAGTCGGAATGCAACTAAAACGGTTGTCCTGGTGCATTGTCATCAGTGGGCACTCACTCCGTCTCAGAGTATTCCATCCAATTGATTGGGACTGTCTTTCGATAGTGCATGGTAAATATCTCACCCACCTCTCCCAAGTTGTGCTGCAGCTATGGTACTTACATCAGCCGTAAATTCAATGGGAGTCAGATGAAGTAGAAAGCGTGAATAATTAATTATTTTATGAAAAGGTTCGGACTTTTATGTTTCCATGCTCTGCCCTCTCCAGATGTTGCATCTTGCCTCTTGTTACTCGAGGGAAGTACACTCATCAGATTGGAGTTTCCTCGCATCAGCCATACGCACTCTGCGATCTCTACGTGGTAGGTCCCACTGATAGGCCGGATCTACATCTGGACCTGAACCAAAATCTAATCGGCTTGTTCTTGTCACCGACCCAACTCATGCACCAAGTTTTGTCATAACCCATCCATAACCTTTTGAAATATCATGGTATATATCGTTTTGGGTGTAAATACTTTCTGAAGGCACTGTACATGTATACATAACTCACACCATGATTACCACTGTACCTGGTTGTGCTTTCAGGGAGCAGACCTCGCGTTCGCGGCCAAGGACCTCCCCTGCCTGCCCGAAATGTTGCGTTCTCACCGTCTGCTTACCATGCGCATCACAGACCTGGACCAAGGGGCTCGCGACCGCATCATGTTAGTTTACACCAACAGCCTTAACCCTTAAATAATAATCATTATATTTTACAGATATTTTGCGTGTATATTGGAGTATATATTTCTGAGTTCCAACACACCATGATCCCTCCTCATTGTTAAGTCAGATGTACATGACCCTTTCTTTAAAATGTTGTAGGAGAGATTTCCCAACACATCTTCTGACAACAAATCACCAAAACAAGGAAAAAAAGTTGCCTCCGGCCTTGTGTCAAGGTATGGTTGCAAGATGACCACTCCAGCAGGTATCATTTAGCAACCTAAAGTTACCATGACTACCGATGTGGTAATCCTGTATTTTTGTGATACCATCCTAATTTTTCACGTGTTATAAAGTTTTCTTTGTGAAGAAGTAATCGTGTTGTCTCACTCTGTTTTTTTCTTTCTCCTTATTCCTTTGTTGTCCCACATTGCTGGTGGCCTCTGCAGACAACTTGCGGCCATACACACTGGCTTCCTTGCTGTGTCTGGGCCCATTACTAGCACAGGCTGCTGGCTCTGGTCATATTACCAAACCACTTGTTGCTCGTGCTCTACAAGCGAGTGGTCTTCACCTAACGGAGCAAGTACGATTATGATACACAGATCGCATAAGAGGAGGTCAACTGTGGTCAACAATGTTTTGAAATTATTTCGGGAGCTGAAAGGTGATAAAAGGAACCGTCTTTAGAGGCCATTTTTCCCCCCACAGAGCGGGGGTTGGCCTTTTTGGGGCACCGTGGTCCCCTTTTTGAAGCAATGTTTTGCCCTTACTGCCGCCAACCCTGTTAGTCGCCTCTTGCTACACACGCGGAATTACCAGTGAACTGGTACTCAATTTGCCGACCTCGGAAGGATGACAGGTTGAGTCAACCCCCCCACGTTAATTCAGCGATTGACCGGGATTTGAACCCAGGATCCTAGGATCCCAAGCCGGCACCCTAACCGCTAAGCCAAATACCAGGCTTAGCTGAAAAAGCCTGGCCAACACCAGGCTTAGGCTTAGCTGAAAAAGCCTGGCCAACACCAGGCTTAGGCTTAGCTGAAAGATGATAGCTCACTTGAAATAATTTACCTAATGAGGTGTAATGCATAGCCATTGGTGCTGAAGCTCACCTGGGCTTAGCCATTTTTGATATATTTTCATTGTGATCTATGGAATGAGGAAGTCAATCTTTGGCATTGATGCTCTTCCATTAACCTTGATCTTGTCGACAAATCAAATCATCAATTTTGATGGGAATCGATTCAATTTGGATGAAGTTCTGGATCTGGATACGAGTATTTTATTTTATTCTTTGTGATTGCTCAGCATTGAGTGATGGGGCCAATACGATATGTAGCATGATATTTGAAAAAGTTGTGGACGAGTTATGACAAAACCTGGTGGATGATTTGGATAAGTGAAAATAAGAAGCCGATTCGATTTTGGTTCAGGTCCGGAAGCAGATCTGGCCTATCAGTGGGATACAATACGTAAACTGTTCAGCCTAGCAGAGGTATGCTCTCTACTGAGTGCTGCTCTAGTCACAAATGTAATATAAATACACATGGTCCCTAAGGAAGATTTCTGCAGTTTCTTGAAAATTCCTCTATTTGTTTGTTCTGTCTCCTTCTACACTAGAAGTTTGCTGCTCTGTGGAGTTACGTGACACAAGCCGCCCATACCATGGATGGACACGATGCTGTGCTGCTTGGACTACGTGGGAACATGACCGAGAATCGCAAGGCGTTGGTTAGGAAGGCGAGTGGACACGACCCACGCCTCCATGTTTTTACTCTGAATGTATTTACTCCGGTGCCAACAACATCCATAACAATCCATTGTGTGCTTGAGGCAATATGAAGGCATAAATACTTGTGTTGGAGGTTTTTCAACAGGCTTCGAGGGAAGTTAGGAAAATAGAAAGTAATTCTGAAATATAACGGAAGGGGTTTGCTTGACAATGCACTATCTAGTCTCGATTGGATCCCCAAATTTTGCCCTAGTGCATCTTGAACCAGCAGTCCCATCTGTATTTATTTTGGGGATGTTGAAGATCCATTGGTAGATATTTCAAAATGAGTAGATCGGTATGCGGTGTGTTGGTATCCTGACCAAATCCCCTACTTGCGGTTTGCCGTATAATAATCACTACCTGCATTCGGTGACAGTAAGCTAGTCGGAGGACACACTAACTTGTGCAAGCCGCAAGGCCAAGGCGCAGGGAAAATAGCTGTGTCTCCACTCCTCTACCAATTCCTTATTACGGCCTCACACTACCTGCACTCTACCTTATCTGCCTCTCATGGGCATCAAAAGATGACGTGCTCATCAAGCAGTCAACTGATTTTGTAACTTTTCACGTGAGAGTTGTGTGCTCAATGTCACTGAATATTCCCCATCATGGGATATTTGTATCCACATCCATTCCCTGCCCCCTTACACTCATTCATTTGTAACTCATCTGTGTTTCTTTTGCCTTTCATTTTTATCCTCGACACATGCAGGAAAATCCAGTTAGATGAACTTGCTTCCAAACCTAGAAATCTGACTTGGACAAGCATAATTATTTGAGAGTGCAGATTGACCTAGAAACTAAGAGGAAGGTCCAGTACCTGTCGAGAAAATGGATCCGGTAACCAGGAAGCTAGTTAGAGAATACCTCGGTGGTATTCAAACATAGGTGTTCAATTCACTGAACGGACGTGCATGGTACTGAGTCACCGCTTTTGACTGTAGTGGCCATGGACATGCAGGTAATTTTGCAAGGGTTCAGTTATGCAATGACCTACCACTTCAAAAGGCACCTGTGAGCTGGCAGCATAGCTTGGAAGTCTGTGCACTTGCTTCAGAGCTGTCTAGCCTGGGTTTCAATTCCAACCTAGCTATGAACTGTCACCCTGGTGTTTGCATGCAGGGCAAGGAAGCCATCAACATGTGCACCATCCATCGGAAGGATGATAAGCTGGAGAACTCGTCTGCCAGCACTGGTTGTTGGTGTACATTAAAGATTCCCCTGTGTCTATTGACGGGTAGTTGAGTTATCGCCGGCACTGGAACCAATTAGTACTTGGCCAGCCAGTTCATGAAAAACTTGGACAAAAAAAACGTTTCCCAGCCGACCCCACCAGAAGGTGGGAGTAATTGGGCCACTAAAGAATAAATGGTTTCAAAAATGACCCTGCAATCTCGGAATGCAAGCCCATAACTAACGGAAGAGTTCAGTGATCCGAGTTAGTTCAAACTGTAGAAATTTTCAATTACTCCCCTATGTGATACTTTATATTTATTTTCTTTTGTAGGCTTACGTGAACCTTGATCCAAACAAGGTGGGAGCCATCTCAACTTGTAACATCATGAAGTTTTACGCCGCCAGGGGACGCCCACCTGCCCTGCCAGGTACAACCCTAATGTAATCCTCAATGCTGGCACAAAAAAAGGAACAGCATATCGAAGTGGCGGCACTCTCACTTCTATTGGTGATGCCGTGCCGTGCCCTTCCATCGGAGAGGCGATGTGGTACTGTGTCGTTCCGTTGGCATGTTATGCCAACATAGTGGATTATGTCCGTTGGCATGTTGGCCATGACGTATTGTTTTGTCGTTGATGCTCTTTTGCAGGAGAAGTTGGCGAGGCTGAGGTCCGTGCAGCATTGCTCAGGGTACTTAAGCTGGTATTCAAAGACCCACAGAGCATTACCTACGGAGAGTTTGATGATCTTCACGAGGTTCTGAGCCTGGGGATTACCGATGACAGTCGCTTTGCCTCCCTCATGCGGGTCACCTGGGGAATCTGAACTGCAGACAAGAATTCATGCATGTCAGTCTGCAATTTGTGGATGCAAGAGAATCATATTTATGGTAAATAGGTCAAGGTAACAGTTTTCAAAGGACTGAGTATATTCTTTGTAAGTTGGAAAATATCCATACTTTTTATTACTTCCATTGGTAACCATTTATGATTGAAATATCCTGTTGCATATTTATTATTTATTGGGATTTATGTACAATCATCAGGATTACAAAAGCCATGTTGAGGCACAAGTTTTGTTTTTCCATTTAAATTTTTTCTGAACCTGAATCTGGTTGATCGTTGGACGAAGGATTTGGTGAAATTTATTTTTGAGGCTTTACTTTGTAAAAGGGAGACATGAAGTTTACCTGATGTTAACTGGGATTCATTTCTTGAATTTAGAGTGTACCTTATTTTTCATTAAACTAGTTCCAAAGTTACCCGAGATAAATCCAAGATTGGCGAAGTTGAAGACGTGCTTCTCCAAATATTCCAGTTGAGGCAAAGGCATCATCAGTAGCCAAGGGAAAGTGTTTGATAAAGGCCGAGTCTGACATGGTGTATTACAAGTTTAAGATAATTTTCTGAGAATATAAAGGGTTTTCAGGCCAAAATACACTTTTGTATCGCAAAAAAACTACTAATTGTGAATAAGGATAAATTTTATAACAATCTAATGTAAGATTTTTAAATTTTATTTTATAATCCTTTAAAATGCATGGCAATGTAATGTTTATACCATAAGTGGCATTGTGCATACTATGCTACAAGTATTACAATGTCGTAATTAATATTTCTAAAAGGAATTAACTTCATATTTTGTGTCATCTCGATGAACAACAGGATTTCAAACGAAAAATATTCAGACAATCTATTCACTTGGTAGAAGAGTGGGGATGGAGAGGTGTGTTGAAAGAGGGCAACCATTGCAATTTGATGACTTAGATAATTATCCATCCACAATTGTTGGATTACAGTATTGACCAACAGGAATGATGGCCTGGATGATCCCATCTGTTGCATGCACCAACCAGCAGCTTGAATGATCTCCTCTGGCGAGTATAATACAGGACTCGATCCTGCAAGGATGCCAAAGTGCATAGCAGCAGGTATAGTCATTGAGGGGTGCGTACAGGCCTAAAATATTCCAGGAAGTAGGCGATAGGGCACGGCTTGTGTGTAGTGCAGCCAAGCGCTGCCATATTTCCACGAACACCGATGTTCGTCGCGAATACACCGATGCAAAAGAAGGATTGTCATATAAATAATGTAAAAGTACGGCAGCAGGTGGCCAGCACCGCAGGCCATGCAGTACGAGAGGGATCCAAGCAAATCTCCGGTGTAGTTGAGGTGCCGTGCCAGGCCCCAGAAACCTGACAGAAGAAGCTTGCTCTCATGGCGTTTTCCATCTGCAGACATGTACGAACAGTTCATGCTTTTGGCTGGGCGTCCCCAAATGAAGCACTTTCCATTCGTGCGCCGAAACAAGTCTTTCTGGTGGTTCGCTGTGCGGAATATGTAGTAACCGGCAAGACCAAGGGTAAGACTGGCCAACACCATTGCTGAGGACAGCTGTACAGGATGGTACACGAGGTAAAGGCCCTGCCAGATGAGAAGATGATTAAACCTTTGCTTGGATTAAAATTCACAGATTGTGGAATATTAGCGACTAGCACGTGGAATATCAACATAATGTAAAATGTGACTTCAAGTCCTCAACTACCCCTACCAACCCCAAGGCATCAATCCTCTTCCCCTCCTGACTCTAAGGAACGATCCCATCCCCAAGTCAAGCCTTCAAACCCCCGTCCCACCAGTGACGGTCACCTGTCCAACTCACAAACCCGCGAGATACGTGGAAAAGATATGTGACCATGAGCAGGTCATGGCCCGTCACGGTCACCTGTCCAAATCACAATGCTGCAAGATGTGTGGAAAACACACACACTGCTCACATGTGCATGAAAAGAAAGTGGTAGCATTAATAACGAGTCTGAGGTTCCATTTGTAGGGAGTTCATTAGTTTCCAATAGAATAAAGTTTTCTCAGTGAACTAAATGGACGAAAAGGAAATTATTAGTTTCACGGAATTGACGGAATAATTTGTGATTTTATATATATATATATATGTATATATATATATATATATATATATATATGTATATATATATATATATATATATATATATGTATATATATATATATATATATATATATATATATACACACACACACACACACACACACAGGTTGAACCCCCTAACTTGACTGGGAAGCAAGGCACAGATTGAGTCTCATTCCAGCAATTGATGCACAACCTGTTAGCAACAAGTGTCACCTGCCACACGATCACATCGTCTCTGCCCTGCTCATCAACAGTTAGGAGGTTTGCTGTCAGGAATATTAAATTTAACCAAAGAAGCACACTGACCCTATGACATGACACTGACGTCATGTGCATAAATTAAACCAACACATCACCTCCAAACTAGGAGTCATCCGTGTGGTACTCAAGCCTTTGCAGACTGAGATTAAAGCTCTATGGTCACAAATAGACAAAGGCAGAGATGTCGATCTAGAATTCGCCCTCATTATGGGCCTGATGAGGCCTGCCTTTTTTATAATAAAAAAGGTAAAAAATCAAACATTTAAACAGTCTTGGACGTGCACCTTGACCCCACGGCCAAGGCACACCGTCTATCAACACTGTCCCATTAGCATACACATGCACCTCAACCCAAAGGCTGAAGCTCATGGTCAATCAAAACACATGCATCCTGCCCCGAAGGGCCAGAATGCATGGTTATACAATTGGATCCCTCCTCCATAGGAGTGAGTCCTCACGACTTCAACACCATGCCGTCCCGACGAGGGCTTATTTATTTACTTATTTATTTATTTTTCCACTTATGAAGTGGCCTTTTTTACGATGAAAAAAGGTAAAAAATCAAACATTTGAACAGCCTTCGACGTGCACCTTGACCCCATGGCCAAGGCACAACATCTATCAAGGCTGTCCCAATAACATTACACATGCACCTCAACCCCGAGGGGGAAGCGCATGGTCATTCAAACGCATGCATCATGCCCCCCGAAGGGCCACAATGCATGGTCATACAATAATTGGACCCCTCCTCCATAGGAGTGAGTCCCCATGACTTCAAAACCATGCCATTCTGACGAGGGCTTATTAACTGTAATGAGGCCACAGCTAAGGCCTGCCTTTTTTACTATGAAAAAAGGTAAAAGGTCAAACATTTGAACAGCCTTGGACGTGCACCTTGACCCCATGGCCAAGGCACGTCAACAAGGCTGTCCCAATAACATTACACATGCGCCTCAACCCCAAGGGGGAGGCACATGGTCATTCAAACGCATGCATCATGCCCCCGAAGGGCCACAATGCATGGTCATACAATTGGGACCACTCCTCTTAATAGGAGTAAGACCCCTTGATCCACTGACAGGGCATTACTCCTGCCAGGTACGATTTGCAGGCCTACCAGTTTTGGGGCCACAGGGAAGCCCTGCCTTTTTTGCTATGAAAAAAGGTAAAAAGTCAAACATTTGAACAGCCTTGGACGTGCACCTTGACCCCATGGCCAAGGCACAACGTCAACAAGGCTGTCCCAATAACAATACACATGCACCTCAACCCCAAGGGGGAGGCACATGGTCAGTCAAACGCATGCATCATGCCCCCGAGGGGCCACAATGCATGGTCATACAATTGGGACCACTCCTCTTAATAGGAGTAAGACCCCTTAATCCACCGGCAGGGCATTACTCCTGCCAGGTACGATTTTGCAGGCTTGTTTGACGTTTAGGGCCCACCAAGAAGGCCTGCCTTTTTTACAAAGAAAAAAGGTAAAAAGTCAAACATTTGAACAGCCTTGGACGTGCACCTTGACCCCATGGTCAAGGCACATCGTCAACAAGGCTGTCCCCATAACAATACACATGCGCCTCAACCCCGAGGGGGAAACGCATGGTCATTCAAACGCATGCATCATGCCCCCGAGGGGCCACAATGCATGGTCATACAGGTGGGACCACTCCTCTTAATAGGAGTGAGACCCCTTAATCCACCGGCAGGGCATTACTCCTGCCAGGTACGATTTTGCAGGCTTGTTTGACGTCATCAGGACGGCACACTGCAAATTCTTTATTTGTGACCGAACTAAGCCACTAATAAACGCAGATTGAACCCCCTAACTTGACGAGGAAGCAAAGCACAGATTGAGTCTCACCCTAGCAATTGCAGCACAACCTGTTAGCAACAAGTGTCGCCTGCCACACTGGCACATTGTCTCTGCCGTGCTCATCAACAGTTCGGAGGTTTGCAGTCAGGAATATTAAATTTAACCAACGAAGCACACTAACCCTATGACATGACATTAACGTCATGTGCATAAATTATACGAAGGGTTTAATCTGTGTGGGTATGACTTTTGCAGCACGGGCGTAGTGGACTACTTCCGCTCGCTCGTTTGCGCCTGCGCGAAGAGACTCGAGGGTATACAAGTTCAACAAACTTTCGTGAGCTATTCCCCGGCTCGCGGGGTACGTGCAGACGCGATGACAAAGGATAAGAGTCTTGATCGCATGCGCGATGAGCAGTGTCCCCGAGAGGCGGGGACAATGTGTAAACGCGAGTCTAGAAGAGAGAAATAAAGAAGAAGCACGAATTACAATGAATAAAGAGAAATATGAAAAAGTAGAAAGAAATGTGAAAGGAAGAAAGATCCCTAACTCCTAGCGTTAGCTCCTACCCTTAACTCTTAGCCCTAATTCCTAGCTCTAACTCCTAGCCCTAACTTCTAGCCCTAGAAAGATGTTGGGAAGAACCCAGATAGATAGATTTCAGCAGTTGTTCTTCAGGCAAAAACGCATCAGCAGTTAAAAGCTACCAGAGGTTCATCAGCGGGGAAGCAGAGTCCACACAGCATCAGGATATGGTACAATCATCATGAAACAAAAACCAAGTATTGCACTGGAGTCATCAGGATGAACCTGGATAGGATTCGGTACTCCTCTACCCTCAAATCCATCCAATATGAAATGGACAGATAGGTAAGACTGCTGAGGTTTCTTAATGAAGTAAATTGAAAATCATCAGTAGACATTGACAGAAAAAATATATTATCAGGTAAGTGAGCGAACCAGCCACACTGAGATTATACACCACCCGTGAAAACTGAGGGAGTAGTTTGGGGACGAACAGACAGACACTCCTGTTTTATAATATAGATTATATAAAATAGTGGATATCATCAAATAGTGCTTACCTGTAAAGTGTACATGTAAGGTAGCCAGACGCAGTCACCCCAACCCAGGTACCAACCAAAATGATCATGACAGACATCAATGGTCTTCAAGTACCACGTCTCATTCCAGAAGTAGTCTAGGACATAGATTCCCTGGTGGACACAGGAGGAGAACGGGTATGAAGGAGGCACAATTCGGTTAGTGGTATGAAGGTTCACCTTGGATGAAGCAATACTCAGAGCATATTGTCAGGGTCTACAAGTGCATGTACAAAGATTGGGATGAGCAGTCATGCAAGTGGTCCCGAGCCTGGAAAAAGAGCATTTGGTCAATTAACCCTGCATCACATTATTGCCACAACATTATGAATATTACAATAATAATAGTAATCCTTTCATGATGGCAAACACTAAAAACTGATAGTGCGTGGAGAAAGTAAAACAATCTTAAATATTCTAGAACAATGAAGGCATTATAGGATTTTTAATAAAAAGGTGGGGTGCGGGAGGGGTGATTTTGATTTATGTTATGTTAACCTTAAATAGCAATTAGACTGCAACATATACAGTGCATTCAGAAAGTATTCAGACCCCTTCACTTTTTTCACATTTTGTTATGTTGCAGCTTTATGCTGAAATCGTTTAAATTCATTTTTTCCCTCATCAATCTACACTCAATACCCCATAATGACAAAGGGAAAACAGGATTTTAGAAAGTTTTGTAAATTTATTACAAAGAAAAAACTGAAATATCACATTGACATAAGTATTCATACCCTTTGCTATGACACTTGAAATTTAGCTCAGGTGCCTCCCCATTTCTCTTGATCATCTTTGAGATGTTTCTACACCTTGATTGGAGTCCACCTGTGGTAAATTCAATTGATTGGACATGATTTGGAAAGGCACACACCTGTCTATATAAGGTCTCACAGCTGACAATGCATATCAGAGCAAAAACCAAGCCATGAGGTCGAAGGAACTGCCTGCAGAGCTCAGAGACAGGATTGTGTCGAGGCACAGATCTGGGGTAGCCTACAAAAAACTTTCTGCTGCATTGAAGGTTCCCAAGAGCACAGTGGCCTCCAGAATTCTTAAATGGAAGAAGTTTGGAACAACCAGGACTCTTCCTAGAGCTGGCCGCCCGGCCAAACTGAGCAATCGGGGGAGAAGGGCCTTGGTAAGAGAGGTGACCAAGAACCCGATGGTCACTCTGGCTGAGCTCCAGAGATCCTGTGTGGAGATGGAGAAACTTCCAGAAGGACAACCATCACTGCAACACTCCACCGATCTGGGCTTTAGTGGCAGAGTGGCCAGACAGCAAGCCATCTCCTCAAGCTGAAGACACACTGAAAGCCAGCTTGGAGTTTGCAAAA